>NC_092241.1:10229665-10355171 GCF_036320965.1 Panulirus ornatus
AAAGAGCGTGGTTGAGAGAGCAGAAGAGGGTGTTTTGAAATGGTTTGGGCACATGGAGAGAATGAGTGAGAAAAGATTGACATCATCAGGGGAGACACAAGAGAGAAATATAAATGTCAATTGATATACATCTAAGAGAGGATGGTAGGACGCCATTTGGTGAACATGTGATTGCCCAAAACATACAGCGAGCGTTCATAAACTTATCATTTTACAAATCTTATCAACAATAAAGTTATCTAATTTGTATAGACCATCACTAATATTAAGATTATAATTCTTTCTGTATTTGATAATAGAAGATTCAATGATATTTCTCTTGGTAATACAGTCAGAGTTAATAACTGAGATGGCGTTACTCCAGTCAATACAATATTCATAGTTTTTAACATGATTAAACAAGGCATTTAATTCTTATCCCTTTCTTATACTATATATATGTTGCTTAAGTCTAACAGAAAGATCCTTACCAGTCTGACCAACATAAAATTTATCACCGTTTCTACGAGGCACTTTATAGATGCAACCAAGAGAATTTTCTGGTGAATTCCTGATTAAGATATTCTTTATAGTACTATTCCTGCTAAAGGCAACATTTACATTAAAGGTTTTAAGCAACATGGGAAGCAAAGTGAAATCATTATCAAAAGTGAGAACTAAAAGATTCTTGGTGTCAATGGGAGGTTTGGGCTCAACTCTATAAAATTATTTCTTTGCTAACTTAAGGGATTTATCAATGAAAGATCTAGGGTACTTTAACTTAGATCCAGTAGAATATATCTTCTCAAACTCATCATCAATAAACTCTGGACTGCAAATGCGTAATGCTCTAAGGAACGTAGCTTGAAATGATGATTATTTAACTCTGTCATGTTGAAATGAGAAATAATTGATATATGAGCATACATTAGTGGGTTTTCTGTATATGCTAAACTTAAACGTGTTTCCTTGTCTATGGATCATGCAATCTAAAAATGGTAACATACCATTATTTTCATTTTCTACAGTAAATTTGATGGAAGGTACTAAATTGTTAAGTATGGGGAGAAATATTTGTAAACTTTCATTTTTTGGCCAAACACAAAGAACATCATCTACATAACTAAACCAAATTCAATTAGAAGGTAAGATATCCTTTAGCATTTCTGTTTCAAAAAATTCCATATAAAGAATACTTAGTACAGGTGAAAGAGGGTTACCCATTGCCATAAGAAATTTTTGAGCATAATAATCTCCATTAGATTGAAATACACAGTCTTTTATACACAATTTTATCAGTTCAATGAAATTAGACTTTGAAACAGGTAAATGAATATCATCCAAGACATCAAATAAATATTATAAAAAGTCATCAACTGGAACTTTAGTTAAAAGTGAGGAAACATCAAAGCTAACTAGTTTGAAATCAAAATTAACATTGATGTTGTTTAGCTTGTTGACTAAATCTACATTGTTCATGATATTAAAATTTGATACCTTACCCACTAAAGGGATTGATAAGGAAACTAACCATTTTGACAATTTATATGTGATGGAGCCTACTGAACTCACTATAGGTCTTGCTGGAAAATTCTGTTTATGTTTTTTGATAAGTCCATACATATATGGCAATGAAGGGGACAAAGATGACAAACTTTTGATAAGAGAAATGTTACCTTTCAACAACAACTTCATTTCTTTATTGAAGTGAGCATTAAATGCTTCTAAGGGATTTTCAGTACGTTTAGAATATGTTGTGTTATCATTTAGAAGGTCATTCATTTTAGATAAATAGTTACTTTCGTCTAAAATCACAACAGTGTTAGCCTTATCTGCTTTAGTAATATGTATATCCTCGTGTTAATAGCTCTTATGAATCTTTTAGGGCAATTAGCTTCCATTGGTTTTGACAAACTGGCATACACTAAACCCTTACAGATATTGATATCATCATTACTTAGATTACCGTATTTTTCTAAAACACAAAACGACTTTGTGACATCAACACAGCTGGCTTCTCTGTTAGAGCACACAAAACTTAAACCATAGCCTAATGCACACAAGGAATCTTTATTTAGTTGTTTATTAGACAGGTTTACCACAAAAGATGGGTTTGTGTTCTTGGTCCAGTCGCTGTTTTCATTAAGATGGTCCATCTTACGATTTAGTGACACTTTTAGCCTATTGCGTTCTTTCCTTAATTCATCATAGCAATAGTCCAACATCCGGTACTTCCAGTGTGTCGGTATTGCCATTTGAAAGGCACGTTTCTTCTCTCTTGAAATACGAAAAGCCTCCTCCATTTCAAGTTTCTTTAATTCAAAGTTTTTCTTTAAAATAATATTTTGAAATTGGTCAGATGGTCAACCAAACAGCTGCAACAAACGTCGAGGTAGGACGTATCTTGGCATCACTTGTTCATCAAGGCATTTCCTAAGGAATTCAGATCGTAACTTCAGTTGGTGAGCCTTGATTAGGGATTTGGAGGAAGCAGTAACGAAAGGAGAAAGTCCAGGACAGCTTGTAGAGAAGTAATAGAAGAGCCGTGTGGAATTCATGTTGGAAAGGATCACAATTTTGCGCGTGATCAAGATATTCCTATGAGTCCACGGGGAAAATGAAACACGAAAAGTTCCCAAGTGCACTTTCGTGTAATAATAACATCATCAGGGGAGACACAAGAGAGAAATATAAAAATCAGTTGATATGCATCTATCATTAAATACACAAAGAATTATAATCTTGATGTTAGTGATGGTCTATAAAAATTAGATAACTTTATTGTTGATAAGATTTCTAAAATGATAAGTTTATGAACGCTCGTTATATGTTTTGGACAATCACATGTTTACCAAATGGCGTCCTAGCTTCGTCTCTTCGATGTATATCAACTGACTGTTATAATTGAGAGGGTGAAGGTATGTACAGGCCATCAGATTGGTGAAGAGCAGTGTGATTTCGGAAGTGGTAGATTATGTGTGGATCAGGTGTTTGCTTTGAAGAATGTATGTGAGAAATACTTAGAAAAGCAAATGGATTTGTACGTAGCATTATGGATCTGGAGAACGCATATGAGAGAGTTGATAGAGATGCTCTGTGGAAGGCATTAAGAATATATGGCGTGGGAGGGAGGCAAGTTGTTAGAAGCAGTGAAAACTTTTTATTGAGGATGTAAGGCATGTTTACGTGCAGGAAGAGAGGAAAGAGATTGGTTCTCAGTGAATGTAGGTTTGCGGTAGGGGTGTGTGATGTCTCCATGGTTGTTTAATTTGTTTATGGATTGTGATGTTAGGGAGGTGAATGCAAGAGTTTTGGAAAGAGGGTCAAGTATGCAGTCTGTTGTGGATGAGAGAGATTGGGAAGTGAGTCAGTTGTTGTTCGCTGATGATACAGCGCTGGTGGCTGATTCATGTGAGAAGCTGCAGAAGCAGATGACTGAGTTTGGTAAAGTGTGTGAAAGAAGAAAGTTCAGAGTTAATGTGAATAAGAGCAAGGTTATAAGGTAATGTAGGATTTTGGGTCAAGTCAATTGGGAGATAAGTTTCAATGGAGAAAAACTGGAGGAAGTGAAGTGTTTTAGATATCTGGTAGTGGATCTGGCAGGGGATGGAACCATAGACGCGGAAGTGAATCATGGGGGGGGGGGTGAAAATTCTGGGAGCCTTGAAGAATGTGTGGAAGTCGAGAACATTATCTCGGAGAGCAAAAATGGGTATGTTTGAAGGAGTAGTGGCTCAAACAATGTTGTATGGTTGCGAGGCGTGGGCTATAGATAGGGTTGTGCGGAGGAGGGTGGATGTGCTGGAAATGAAATGTTTGAGGACAATATGTGGTGTGAGGTGGTTTGATTGAGTATGTAGTAATAGGGTAAGAGAGATGTGTGGTAATAAAAAGAGTGTGGTTGAGAGAGCAGATGAGGGTGTTTTGAAATGGTTTGGTCACATGGAGAGAATGAGTGATGAAAGATTGACAAATAGGATATATGTGTCAGAGGTGGAGGGAACGAGAATTGGGAGACCAAATTGGAAGTGGAAAGAGGGAGTGAAAAAGATTTTGAGTGATCGGGGCCTGAACAGGCAGGAGGGTGAAAGGCTTGCAAGGAATAGAGTGAATTGGAACGATATGGTGTACCTGAGTCGACGTGCTGTCAATGGACTGAACCAGGGCATGTGAAGCGTCTGGGGTAAACCATGGAAAGTTCTGTAGGGCCTGGATGTGGAAAGGGAGCTGTGGACTCTGTCCATTATTACATGAAAGCTAGAGACCGAGTGTGAACGAATGGGGCCTTTGTTGTCTTTTAATAGCGCTACTTCGCACACCTGAGCGTTCGAGGGAGTTGTTATTTCATATATGGTGAGGTGGCGATGGGAATGTACGAAGGTAGACAGTATGAATTATGTAAATGTGTATATATGTATATGTCTGTGTGTGTATATATATGTATACGTTGAGATGTATAGGTATGTATATTTGCGTGTGTGGACGTGTATGTATATACATGTTTATGTGGGTGGGTTGGGCCATTTTTTCTTCTGTCTCCTTGCACTACCTTGTTGACGCGGGAGACAGCGACAAAGCAAAATATATATATATATATATATATATATATATATATATATATATATATATATATATATATATATATATATATATATATATATATATATATATTTATATATATATATATATAAGGCAAAGGGAATAAGAGTGAATGCTCAAATTACAGAGGTATAAGTTTGTTGAGTATTCCTGGTAAATTATATGGGAGGGTATTGATTGAGAGGGTGAAGGCATGTACAGAGCATCACATTCGGGAAGAGCAGTGTGGTTTCAGAAGTGGTAGAGGATGTGTGGATCAGGTGTTTGCTTTGAAGAATGTATGTGAAAAATACTTAGAAAAGCAAATGGATTTGTATGTAGCATTTATGGATCTGGAGAAGGCATATGATAGAGTTGATAGAGATGCTCTGTGGAAGGTATTAAGAATATATGGTGTGGGAGGCAAGTTGTTAGAAGCAGTGAAAAGTTTTTATCGAGGATTTAAGGCATGTGTACGTGTAGGAAGAGAGGAAAGTGATTGGTTCTCAGTGAATGTAGGTTTGCGGCAGGGGTGTGTGATATCTCCATGGTTATTTAATTTGTTTATGGATGGGGTTGTTAGGGAGGTGAATGCAAGAGTTTTGGAAAGAGGGGCAAGTATGAAGTCTGTTGGGGATGAGAGAGCTTGGGAAATGAGTCAGTTGTTGTTCGCTGATGATACAGCGCTGGTGGCTGATTCATGTGAGAAACTGCAGAAGCTGGTGACTGAGTTTGGTAAAGTGTGTGAAAGAAGAAAGTTAAGAGTAAATGTGAATAAGAGCAAGGTCATTAGGTACAGTAGGGTTGAGGGTCAAGTCAATTGGGAGGTGAGTTTGAATGGAAAAAAACTGGAGGAAGTGAAGTGTTTTAGATATCTGGGAGTGGATCTGGCAGCGGATGGAACCATGGAAGCGGAAGTGGATGATAGGGTGGGGGAGGGGGCGAAAACTCTGGGAGCCTTGAAGAATGTGTGGAAGTCGAGAACATTATCTCGGAAAGCAAAAATGGGTATGTTTGAAGGAATTGTGGTTCCAACAATGTTGTATGGTTGCGAGGCGTGGGCTATGGATAGAGTTGTGCGCAGGAGGATGAATGTGCTGGAAATGAGATGTTTGAGGACAATGTGTGGTGTGAGGTGGTTTGATCGAGTAAGTAACGTAAGGGTAAGAGAGATATGTGGAAATAAAAAGAGCGTGGTTGAGAGAGCAGAAGAGGGTGTTTTGAAATGGTTTGGGCACATGGAGAGAATGAGTGAGGAAAGATTGACCAAGAGGATATATGTGTCGGAGGTGGAGGGAACGAGGAGAAGAGGGAGACCAAATTGGAGGTGGAAAGATAGAGTGAAAAAGATTTTGTGTGATCGGGGCCTGAACATGCAGGAGGGTGAAAGGAGGGCAAGGAATAGAGTGAATTGGAGCGATGTGGTATACCGGGGTTGACGTGCTGTCAGTGGATTGAATCAGGGCATGTGAAGCGTCTGGGGTAAACCATGGAAAGCTGTGTAGGTATGTATATTTACGTGTGTGGACGTATGTATATACATGTGTATGGCGGTTGGTGGGCCATTTCTTTCGTCTGTTTCCTTGCGCTACCTCGCAAACGCGGGAGACAGCGGCAAAAAAAGAAAAAAAAAAAAAATATATATATATATATATATATATATATATATATATATATATATATATATATATATATATATATATATATAACTATTCGCCATGTCCCGCATTAGCGAGGTAGCGTTAAGAACAGAGAACTGGGCCTTTGAGGGAAATCCTCACCTGGCCCCCTTCTCTATTCCTTCTTTTGGAAAATTAAAAAAAAAAAAAAGAAAAGAAAAATAATGAGAGGGGAGGATTTCCAGCCCCCCGCTCCCTCCCCTTTTAGTCGCCTTCTACTACACGCAGGGAATACGTGGGAAGTATTCTTTCTCCCGTATCCCCAGGGATATATATATATATATATATATATATATATATATATATATATATCATTTCTTTCGTCTGTTTCCTTGCGCTACCTCGCAAACGCGGGAGACAGCGACAAAGTATAAAAAAAAAAAATATATATATGTGTGTGTGTGTGTGTGTGTGTGTGTGTGTGTGTGTGTGTGTGTGTGTGTGTGTGTGTCTCTGTGTGTCTCTGTGTAATTGTGTGTGTGTTTGAGGGGTTAGGCCATTCTTCGTCTGGGATAGGGTGAAAGAAGACTTCCCAAATATTCCCTGCGTGTCGTAAAATCGACTGAAAGAGGAGGAGGGAACTTGGGGATGGAAATCCTCTTTTCCAGTTTTGCTTTTTCAAAATAAGTGGCCAAGTGACGATTTTCACTCTTACGCTCTGTCTTCTGTTCCTAATGCTACCTCTCCATTACGGGAAATGGCGATTATGTATAAAAAAAAATGAATGTATATTTTTTTATTTTTCATTTTGCTTTGTCGCTATCTCCCGCGTTTTCGAGGTAGCGCAAGGAAACAGACGAAAGAAATGGCCCAACCCACCCCCATACACAATGTATATACATACACGTCCACACACGCAAATATAGATACCTATACATCTCATTGTACACAGACACATACATATATACCCATGCACACAATTCACACTGTCTGCCTTTATTCATTCCCATCGCCACCTCGCCACACTTGGAATACCATCCCCCTCACCCCTCATGTGTGCGAGGTAGCACAAAGAAAAGACAACAAAGGCCCCATTCGTTCACACTCAGTCTCTAGCTGTCATGCAGTAATGCCCGAAACCACAGCTCCCTTTCCACATCCAGGCCCCACACAACATTCCATGGTTTACCCGAGACGCTTCACATGCCCTGATTCAATCCACTGACAGCACGTCAACCCCGATATACCACATCGATCCAGTTCACTCTATTCCTTGCCCTCCTTTCACCCTCCTGCATGTTCAGGCCCCGATTACACAAAATCTTTTTCACTCCATCTTTCAACCTCCAATTTGGTCTCCCACTTCTCCTCGTTCCCTCCACCTCCGACACATATATCCTCTTGGTCAATCTTTCCTCACTCATTCTCTCCATGTGCCCAAACCATTTCAAAACATCCTCTTCTGCTCTCTCAACCACGCTCTTTTTATTTCCACACACCTCTCTTACCTTTACATTACTTACTCGATCAAACCACCTCACACCACACATTGTCCTCAAACATCTCATTTCCAGCACATCCACCCTCCTGCGCACAACTCTATCCATAGCCCACGCCTCGCAACCATACAACACTGATGGAACCACTATTCCTTTAAACATAACCATTTTTGCTTTCCGAGATAATTTTCTCGACTTCTACACATTCTTCAAGGCTCCCAGGATTTTCGCCCCCTCCCCCACCCTAAGATTTACTTCCGCTTCCATGGTTCCATCCGCTGCCAGATCCACTCCCAGATATCTAAAACACTTTACTTCCTCCAGTTTTTCTCCATTCAAACTCACCTCCCAATTGACTTGACCCTCAACCCTACTGAACCTAATAACCTTGCTCTTATTCATATTTACTCTTAACTTTCTTCTTTCACACACTTTATCAAACTCAGTCATCAGCTTCTGCAGTTTCTCACATGAATCAGCCACCAGCGCTGTATCATCAGCGAACAACAACTGACTCACTTCCCAAGCTCTCTCATCCACAACAGACGTCATACTTGCCCCTCTTTCCAAAACTCTTGCATTCACCTCGCTAACAGACCCATCCATAAACAAATTAAAAAACCATGGAGACATCACACACCCCTGCCGCATACCTACATTCACTGAGAACCAATCACTTTCCTCTCTTCCTACACGTACACATGCCTTACATCCTCGATAAAAACTTTTCACTGCTACTAACAACTTCCCTCCCACACCATATATTCTTAATACCTTCCACAGAGCATCTCTGTCAACTCTATCATACGCCTTCTCCAGATCCATAAATGCTACATACAAATCCATTTGCTATTCTAAGTATTTCTCACATACATTCTTCAAAGCAAACACCTGATCCACACATCCTCTACCACTTCTGAAACCACACTGCTCTTCCCCAATCTGATGCTCTGTACATGCCTTCACCTTCTCAATCAATACCCTTCCATATAATTTACCAGGAATACTCAACAAACTTATACCTCTGTAATTTGAGCACTCACTCTTATCCCCTTTGCCTTTGTACAATGGCACTATGCACTCATTCCGCCAATCCTCAGGCACCTCACCATGAGTCATACATACATTAAATAACCTTACCAACCAGTCAATAATACAGTCACCTCCTTTTTTAATAAATTCCACTGCAATATTATCCAAACCTGCTGCCTTGCCGGCTTTCATCTTCCGCAGAGCTTTTACTACCTCTTCTCTTTTTACCAAATCATTTTCCCTAACCCTCTCACTTTGCACACCACCTCGACCAAAACATCTTATATCTGCCACTCTATCATCAAACACATTCAACAAACCTTCAAAATACTCACTCCATCTCCTTCTCACATCACCACTACTTGTTATCACCTCCCCATTTGCGCCCTTCACTGAAGTTCCCATTTGCTTCCTTGTCTTACGCACTTTATTTACCTCCTTCCAGAACATCTTTTTATTCTCCCTAAAATTTAATGATACTCTCTCACCCCAACTCTCATTTGCCCTCTTTTTCACCTCTTTCTCCTTTCTCTTGAGCTACTGTCTCTTTCTTTTATACATCTCCCGCTCAATTGCATTTTTTCCTTGCAAAAATTGTCCAAATGCCTCTCTCTTCTCTTTCACTCATAATCTTACATCTTCATCCCACCGCTCACTACCCTTTCTAATCAACCCACCTCCTACGCTTCTCATGCCACAAGCATCTTTTGCGCAATCCATCACTGATTCCCTAGATACATCCCATTCCTCCCCCACTCCCCTTACTTCCATTGTTCTCACCTTTTTCCATTCTGTACTCAGTCTCTCCTGGTACTTCCTCACACAGGTCTCCTTCCCAAGCTCACTTACTCTCACCACCCTCTTCACCCCAACATTCACTCTTCTTTTCTGAAAACCCATACAAATCTTCACCTTAGCCTCCACAAGATAATGATCAGACATCCCTCCAGTTGCACCTCTCAGCACATTAACATCCAAGACTCTCTCTTTCGCGCGCCTGTCCATTAACACGTAATCCAATAACGCTCTCTGGCCATCTCTCCTTCTTATATACGTATTCTTATGTATATCTCGCTTTTTAAACCAGGTATTCCCAATCACCAGTCCTTTTTCAGCATATAAATCTACAAGCTCTTCACCATTTCCATTTACAACACTGAACACCCCATGTATACCAATTATTCCCTCAACTGCCACATTACTCACCTTTGCATTCAAATCACCCATCACTATAACCCGGTCTCGTGCATCAAAACCACTAACACACTCATTCAGTTGCTCCCAAAACACTTGCTTCTCATGATCTTTCTTCTCATGCCCAGGTGCATGTGCACCAATAATCACCCATCTCTCTCCATCAATTTTCAGTTTTACCCATATTAATCGAGAATTTACTTTCTTACATTCTATCACATACTCCCACAACTCGTGTTTCAGGAGTACTTCTACTGCTTCCCTTGATCTTGTCCTCTCACTGACCCCTGAGTTTATTCTCAAGACATTCCCAAACCACTCTTCCCCTTTACCCTTGAGCTTCGTTTCACTCAGAGCCAAAACATCCAGGTTCCTTTCCTCAAACATACTACCTATCTCCCCTTTTTTCACATCTTAGTTACATCCACACACATTTAGACACCCCAAAATGAGTCTACGAGGAGGATGAGCACTCCCCGCGTGACTCCTTGTGTTTTCCATTTCATAGAAAGTTAAAATTACAAGGAGGGGAGAGTTTCTGGCCCCCCGCTCCCGTCCCCTCTAGTCGCCTTCTACGACACGTGAGGAATGCGTGGGAAGTATTCTTTCACCCCTATCCCAAGGGATAATATATATATATATATATATATATATATATATATATATATATATATATATATATATATATATATATATATATATATATATATATATATATGTATATATATATATATATGTATATATATATATATATATATATATATATATATATATATATATATATATATATATATATATATATATATATATATATATATATATATATATATATATTTATATATATATATATATATATATATATATATATATATATATATATATATATATATATATATATATATATATATTCGCCAACGGAACTACCTTGGCCCACCAGTGATGCTACTACGTTCGTGAATCAAGAACCATTGCAACACAAACCTCGCCAGGTGGTAGTGTCTCCCGCAGTGTATCGAGACAGACTTCCCCAGAACTTTTTTAAAGGGGAAGTAAATGCTTATAGTTGTGTTACTGGAGTGATAGTTTTCATACAAGGTGCTTTGACAAGAAAATAGTGAAATTGGAAAAAAAAAAGCTTAGACATTGAAGCTTATTGATTACAGTGGTCAAATTGATGAGATCTACTATTAACGTTTGTGTAAATAAATTATACATTTCCTTTTTCCATAGCCAGAGGTTGAACCATTATGTGACATCCATTTTTTTCATTTCATTTCAAGCTAGAAGTTTGTTTTCTAAATTGTTTCTTACATTTTTCATATGTATATATATGTATGTGTGTGTGTGTGTATATGTGCGTGTGTATGTGTGTGTGTCTGAGTATATATATATATATATATATATATATATATATATATATATATATATATATATATATATATATATATATATATATATATATATATATATATATATATTATCCCTGGGGATAGGGGTGAAAGAATACTTCCCACACATTCCTAGCGTGTCGTAGAAAGCGACTAGAGGGGACGGGAGCGGGGGGCCAGAAATCCTCCCCTCCTTGTATTTTTTTAACTTTCTAAAATGGGAAACAGAAGAAGGAGTCACGCGGGGAGTGCTCATCCTCTTCGAAGGCTCAGATTTGGGTGCCTAAATGTGTGTGAATGTAACCAAGATGTGAAACAAGGAGAGATAGGTAGTATGTTTGAGGAAAGGAACCTGGATGTTTTGGCTCTGAGTGAAGCGAAGCTCAAGGGTAAAGGGGAAGAGTGGTTTGGGAATGTTTTGGGAGTAAAGTCAGGGGTTAGTGAGAAGACAAGAGCAAGGGAAGGAGTAGCAATACTCCTGAAACAGGAGTTGTGGGAGTATGTGATAGAATGTAAGAAAGTAAATTCTCGATTAATATGGGTAAAACTGAAAGTTGATGGAGAGAGATGGGTGATTATTGGTGCATATGCACCTGGGAATGAGAAGAAAGATCATGAGAGGCAAGTGTTTTGGGAGCAGCTGAATGAGTGTGTTGGTGGTTTTGATGCACGAGACCGGGTTATAGTGATGGGTGATTTGAATGCAAAGGTGAGTAATGTGGCAGTTGAGGGAATAATTGGTATACATGGGGTGTTCAGTGTTGTAAATGGAAATGGTGAAGAGCTTGTAGATTTATGTGCTGAAAAAGGACTGATGATTGGGAATACCTGGTTTAAAAAGCGAGATATACATAAGTATACTTATGTAAGTAGGAGAGATGGCCAGAGAGCGTTATTGGATTACGTGTTAATTGACAGGCGCGCGAAAGAGAGACTTTTGGATGTTAATGTGCTGAGAGGTGCAACTGGAGGGATGTCTGATCATTATCTTGTGGAGGCTAAGGTGAAGATTTGTATGGGTTTTCAGAAAAGAAGAGTGAATGTTGGGGTGAAGAGGGTGGTGAGAGTAAGTGAGCTTGGGAAGGAGACTAGTGTGAGGAAGTACCAGGAGAGACTGAGTACAGAATGGAAAAAGGTGAGAACAATGGAAGTAAGGGGAGTGGGGGAGGAATGGGATGTATCTAGGGAATCAGTGATGGATTGCGCAAAAGATGCTTGTGGCATGAGAAGAGTGGGAGGTGGGTTGATTAGAAAGGGTAGTGATTGGTGGGATGAAGAAGTAAGAGTATTAGTGAAAGAGAAGAGAGAGGCTTTTGGACGGTTTTTGCATGGAAAAAATGATATTGAGTGGGAGATGTATAAAAGAAAGAGACAGGAGGTCAAGAGAAAGGTGCAAGAGGTGAAAAAAAGGGCAAATGAGAGTTGGTGTGAGAGAGTATCATTAAATTTTAGGGAGAATAAAAAGATGTTCTGGAAGGAGGTAAATAAAGTGCGTAAGACAAGTGAGCAAATGGGAACTTCAGTGAAGGGCGCAAATGGGGAGGTGATAACAAGTAGTGGTGATGTGAGAAGGAGATGGAGTGAGTATTTTGAAGGTTTGTTGAATGTGTTTGATGATAGAGTGGCAGATATAGTGTGTTTTGGTCGAGGTGGTGTGCAAAGTGAGAGGGTTAGGGAAGATGATTTGGTAAACAGAGAAGAGGTAGTAAAAGCTTTGCGGAAGATGAAAGCCGGCAAGGCAGCAAGTTTGGATGGTATTGCAGTGGAATTTATTAAAAAAGGGGGTGACTGTATTGTTGACTCGTTGGTAAGGTTATTTAACGTATGTATGACTCATGGTGAGGTGCCTGAGGATTGGCGGAATGCGTGCATAGTGCCATTGTACAAAGGCAAAGGGGATAAGAGTAAGTGCTCAAATTACAGAGGTATAAGTTTGTTGAGTATTCCTGGTAAATTATATGGGAGGATATTGATTGAGAGGGTGAAGGCATGTACAGAGCATCAGATTGGGGAAGAGCAGTGTGGTTTCAGAAGTGGAAGAGGATATGTGGATCAGGTGTTTGCTTTGAAGAAATATGTGAGAAATACTTAGAAAAGCAAATGGATTTGTATGTAGCATTTATGGATCTGGAGAAGGCATATGATATAGTTGATAGAGATGCTCTGTGGAAGGTATAAAGAATATATGGTGTGGGAGGCAAGTTGTTAGAAGCAGTGAAAAGTTTTTATCGAGGATGTAAGGCATATGTACGTGTAGGAAGAGAGGAAAGTGATTGGTTCTCAGTGAATGTAGGTTTGCGGCAGGGGTGTGTGATGTCTACATGGTTGTTTAATTTGTTTATGGATGGGGTTGTTAGGGAGGTGAATGCAAGAGTTTTGGAAAGAGGGGCAAGTATGAAGTCTGTTGGGGATGAGAGAGCTTGGGAAGTGAGTCAGTTGTTGTTCGCTGATGATACAGCGCTGGTGGCTGATTCATATGAGAAACTGCAGAAGCTGGTGACTGAGTTTGGTAAAGTGTGTGAAAGAAGAAAGTTAAGAGTAAATGTGAATAAGAGCAAGGTTATTAGGTACAGTAGGGTTGAGGGTCAAGTCAATTGGGAGGTGAGTTTGAATGGAGAAAAACTGGAGGAAGTGAAGTGTTTTAGATACCTGGGAGTGGATCTGGCAGCGGATGGAACAATGGAAGCGGAAGTGGATCATAGGGTGGGGGAGGGGGCGAAAATTCTGGGAGCCTTGAAGAATTTGTGGAAGTCGAGAACATTATCTCGGAAAGCAAAAATGGGTATGTTTGAAGGAATAGTGGTTCCAACAATGTTGTATGGTTGCGAGGCGTGGGCTAGGATAGAGTTGTGCGCAGGAGGATGGATGTGCTGGAAATGAGATGTTTGAGGACAATATGTGGTGTGAGGTGGTTTGATCGAGTAAGTTACGTAATGGTAAGAGAGATTTGTGGAAATAAAAAGAGCGTTGTTGAGAGAGCAGAAGAGGGTGTTTTGAAATGGTTCGGGCACATGGAGAGAATGAGTGTGGAAAGATTGACCAAGAGAATGTATGTGTCGGAGGTGGAGGGAACGAGGAGAAGAGGGAGACCAAATTGGAGGTGGAAAGATGGAATGAAAAAGATTTTGTTTGATCGGGGCCTGAACATGCAGGAGGGTGAAAGGAGGGCAAGGAATAGAGTGAATTGGAGCGATGTGGTATACCGGGGTTGACGTGCTGTCAGTGGATTGAATCAAGGCATGTGAGGCGTCTGGGGTAAACCATGGAAAGCTGTGTAGGTGTGTATATTTGCGTGTGTGGACGTATGTATATACATGTGTATGGGGGGGGGGTTGGGCCATTTCTTTCGTCTGTTTCCTTGCGCTACCTCGCAAACGCGGGAGACAGCGACAAAGCAAAAAAAAAAAAAATATATATATATATAGAAGCAGTGAAAAGTTTTTATCGAGGATGTAAGGCATGTGTACGTGTAGGAAGAGAGGAAAGTGATTGGTTCTCAGTGAATTTAGGTTTGCGGCAGGGGTGTGTGATGTCTCCATGGTTGTTTAATTTGTTTATGGATGGGGTTGTTAGGGAGGTGAATGCAAGAGTTTTGGAAAGAGGGGCAAGTATGAAGTCTGTTGGGGATGAGAGAGCTTGGGAAGTGAGTCAGTTGTTGTTCGCTGATGATACAGCGCTGGTGGCTGATTCATGTGAGAAACTGCAGAAGCTGGTGACTGAGTTTGGTAAAGTGTGTGAAAGAAGAAAGTTAAGAGTAAATGTGAATAAGAGCAAGGTTATTAGGTACAGTAGGGTTGAGGGTCAAGTCAATTGGGAGGTGAGTTTAAATGGAGAAAAACTGGAGGAAGTAAAGTGTTTTAGATATCTGGAAGTGGATCTGGCAGCGGATGGAACCATGGAAGCGGAAGTGGATCATAGGATGGGGGAGGGGGCGAAAATTCTGGGAGCCTTGAAGAATGTGTGGAAGTCGAGAACATTATCTCGGAAAGCAAAAATGGGTATGTTTGAAGGAATAGTGGTGCCAACAATGTTGTATGGTTGCGAGGCGTGGGCTATGGATAGAGTGGTGCGCAGGAGGATGGATGTTCTGGAAATGAGATGTTTGAGGACAATGTATGGTGTGAGGTGGTTTGATCGAGTAAGTAACGTAAGGGTAAGAGAGATGTGTGGAAATAAAAAGAGCGTGGTTGAGAGAGCAGAAGAGGGTGTTTTGAAATGGTTTGGGCACATGGAGAGAATGAGTAAGGAAAGATTGACCAAGAGGATATATGTGTCGGAGGTGGAGGGAACGAGGAGAAGAGGGAGACCAAATTGGAGGTGGAAAGATGGAGTGAAAAAGATTTTGTGTGATCGGGGCCTGAACATGCAGGAGGGTGAAAGGAGGGTAAGGAATAGAGTGAATTGGAGCGATGTGGTATACCGGGGTTGACGTGCTGTCAGTGGATTGAATCAGGGCATGTGAAGCGTCTGGGGTAAACCATGGAAAGCTGTGTAGGTATTTATATTTGCGTGTGTGGACGTATGTATATACATGTGTATGGGGGTGGGTTGGGCCATTTCTTTCGTCTGTTTCCTTGCGCTACCTCGCAAACGCGGGAGACAGCGACAAAGCAAAAAAAAAAAAAAAATATATATATATATATATATATATATATGTATACATATGAAAAATGTAAGAAATAATTTAGAAAACTGAAACTTCTAGCTTGAATTGAAATGAAAAATGAATGTCACATAATGGTTCAACCTCTGGCTATGGAAAACTGAAATGTATAATTTATTTACACAAACGTCAATAGTAGTTTTCATCAATTGAACCACTGTATCATACTGCCTCTTCTACTTCTCTTATCATATATATATATATATATATATATATATATATATATATATATATATATATATATATTGCGCTACCTCGCAAACGCGGGAGACAGCGACAAAGTATAAAAAAAAAATATATATATATATATATATATATATATATATATATATATATATATATATATATATATATATATATATATGTATATATATATATATATGTATATATATATATATATATATATATATATATATATATATATATATATATATATATATATATATATATATATATATATATATATATATATATATATATATACATATATATATATATATATATATATATATATATATATATATATATATATATATATATATATATATATATATATATATATATATATATATATATTTTTTTTTTTTATACCTCGTCGCTGTCTCCCGCGTTTGCGAGGTAGCGCAAGGAAACAGACGAAAGAAATGGCCCAACCCCCGCCCATACACATGTACATACACACGTCCACACACGCAAATATACATACCTACACAGCTTTCCATGGTTTACCCCGGACGCTTCACATATATATATATATATATATATATATGTATATATATAAGGGAGTATCATTAAATTTTAGGGAGAATAAAAAGATATCTTGGAAGGAGGTAAATAAAGTGCGTAAGACAAGGGAACAAATGGGAACTTCAGTGAAGGGGGCTAATGGGGAGGTGATAGCAAGTAGTGGTGATGTGAAAAGGAGATGGAGTGAGTGTTGTGAAGGTTTGTTGAATGTGTTTGATGATAGAGTGGCAGATATAGGGTGTTTTGGTCGATGTGGTGTGCAAAGTGAGAGGGTTAGGGAAAAGTATTTGGTAAACAGAGAAGCGGTAGTATATATATCCAGGAGCTTCTTCTAAGAGTAAATACTGGCACCTCAACAACTGAAATTCCTTACGTAACCCCTTTTGTGAATCTCTAATTGATTGACTGTCTCATACGCAGTAAAGGTTTTATCTCCACCAAACGCATAGCAGAGGTTATTCTTGCGGAATTGGAAGCATTCCCCTGCTCCTCCAGGAAGACTTCTTCCAATTCTTGATTCAACCGCTCCTGTGCTGAGGCCATTCGGGCAAGGGATCAGGGCACATCGGGCTTGGAAAAACTCACCATCTTCTGGCTCCGCTCAGCTTTCATCACTGCCCGTTATCGCTGTAAGCACTTTATCCGTAAGACGAAGCTTTCTTTTATTCGAGGGAAGTGCGATAACTTCTCCTCTTCATCCACTGATAGGTATTTCTGGTCTTCACCTAAGGGCATCTCTAACAGCTTGTCACTCTACCTCTCCTTCACTTTTCCGTTCTGATGGTACCATAGCTCTCTCTCCCATTGACAAAGCAACTCTCTGGTTCTTGTTTCTCTTCTAACTCCACCTTGGGTGACTCTATCATTCCTTCACCCCCTGATGCTCCTCTTACTAGTCCTATGCCTCTTCCCGTAATCTCTTTTCGGACTGTCCACAAAACGCTTCTTTCTCTGGACACAAGAAAGGTATGTTTCTGGTGGCATCCATCCCTGTGTATTGAATGAGTGTGCCTCTGAAATTGCACCTGTGCTTGCTAGTTTGTTCCGCTTCTGTTTTAAAGCCAAAACTTTTCCGTCTACTTGAAAGCATGTATTGATACAACCCGTCCTTAACAAGGATGCCCGTTCTAACCTCTCTAACTATCGTTATATTACTTTTCAGCTCCTATATCCTTAAAAGCCTCGAAAATCAGTCTTCTTTCTGATAACCAGTATGGCTTCCGAAAGGGAAGATCTACTGATAACATTCTTTCCTATCTTCCTAATGTCTGGTGATCAACTGTGAGAAATTTTGGGGAGTCATGTGTAATTGCTCTTAACATATCTAAGGCTTTTGACTGGGTGTAGCATCGGGGTCTCATCTCTAAGCTCCCCCTCTTTTGGCTTCTCTCCCTCACTTTGATGCTTCATATCTAGCTTTCTCTCTTGCAGATCAATCTCTGTGGTTGTTGATGGATCAGTCTACACCCCTTTTCTCTCTCAAAACTGTTGTCCCTAACGATTCTGTTCTGTCCTGTCCCCGACACTTTTTCTCCATTTTTTTCAACTATTTCCTCTCCTCCATAAATAATCCAATGCACTCATACTCTGACAATTCCACACTGCATTCAACCATACCTTTTAGTTCTGCTCCCTTTTCTCTCACTCGATCTGCATCTCGTCTTGACACAGCTTCCTCAATAAACGTAGACTTAGGCAGGATATATCAGTAAGGTACACAAAATCTTTTCACGTTTAATGCCTTCAAGACCCAGTGTCTACACATCCGTCTATCGAAAACTCCTCACAACTCTCGTCTTTCCTTTGACTTTTCTGTAATTCCATCTCTTAACTCAATCAACATACTTGGTAATAGTGTAACATCCACTCTTTCTTGGAAACCCCAAGTTACAGGAATAGCTAAGTCTGCCTCTAAAAAACTGGATGTCTTTTTGGATGTCGAAACTTTCTTTTATACAAGGGATTTATTCGTCCTTGTATGGAGTACTGCTCTCATATTTGGGCTTGGTTCTAGCTCTGTATCTTTACTTGACAGAGCTGAGTCGAAAGCGATCCGACTTATAAATTGTTCCAGGTTAACTTCCAAACTTGATTCCCTTGCCCTACGCTGCAAAGTTTGCTCACTTTTTGTTTCTCAGAGCTGGCTGCTTGTGTGCCCACACCACTAGCTAGACCACGCACTACTAGCAAGCCGCTGCGTCGCATTACTATTGTACAGCCATCGGCAACTCAAGGATGGGTCGTTTAGACAACTGCACGTCAAAGGTTTGTAACTCTTTACCATCTCATGTCTTTCCCAGTTACTATGACCTCGCACATGTCAAAAGAAAGGTTATTCACTTCATACAAATTCATAAGTACTTTCCCTTTTCATTTCTTTTTCCGTTTCATAATTCTCTTTATACCTCAATTAAGGCCTGGCCTTGATGTGGACTATTGTCCATGATTGAAATCTTCAAGAAAAAAAAAATATGTGAGATTTGGTGGATCAACAGAAAATTGTTTGTTCGCGTTTGATATCCTATCATCAGTTTATGATGATTTACCTCAAACAGATCAAGCATAAAGATGATACATTCTAGCGAGGTCTGTCGGAATTTTCATAGGGAGGTCTGGTTCCTCGGTTAGTGCTGCCAGGACTCAGGAGTCAGGAAAGTTACTGAGCATCAGTACGATTGCCAGTGAGATAGTCAATGTGTGTAACAGGAGCTGCTCATTATCTGTTTGCTAAATCACCATGATAAAACTCGATCGGTTTATTAAGCTGTATCCTGCTGTCTGAGTTCGAAGCTAGACCACATCCCACCTTTTCCCTATTTTCGATACATTGTATAGATCTCAACGCCCCCAGAAACCCTTCTAGAATCACCTCCTAGATTTATCAGTCCCGAAGAACCCGTTCTTCTTGTAAACATCTAGATAAACATTCTTAATTTCATGTAAGGTGATTCTTCAAACCTTATCCATTCATATGTCATGGATTCTCAACATTCATGACTTTATCCCCAATTACCTGGAAACCTGGACATCTCCTGGCTCCACTAGCCCCGAGCTGACATAGTCAGGTTGGTAATGATGAGGATCCGCCACGTATGGCATGTTCTGCAGCAGCTACATTCAACCCAATTGGCTAACGTTACACCAAAATGTACACAGTGTATACATATATTCTGGCTCATCGCACACCAAATACAAAACATACATATTCTGTCCCTGTATGACTCCATTGTATTAACAACATACATATATTCTATTCTTTCCAATATCACGAGACTATAAATACAACATATGTATTATGGCTATCATCACTCCACTACCTACACAATTTTCAGCGATGGCTGTACCTGTCGCCCATAAGGTCTGGCCGCTGTCCCGCTCCCGCGACACAGCTAAAAATTTACGGCATTTTTACCCATCCATAGAACGACTGGGGAATACATTTGCCCGGTGTATAGTGTGATGTATATTCATGTCAAATGGTTTAGTGCCAGCCTGGCCCCTGGGATACCTTTCTGGCAGTCTACGGCGCCATATAGCCTCTCCTGCAATATATTAGCCAGAGAGAGAGAGAGAGAGAGAGAGAGAGAGAGAGAGAGAGAGAGAGAGAGAGAGAGAGAGAGAGAGAGAGAGAGAGAGAGAGAGAGAGAGAGAGAGAGAGAGAGAGAGAGAGAGAGAGAGAGAGAGAGAGAGAGAGAGAGAGAGAGAGAGAGAGAGAGAGAGTGAACCGTTCTTAATGATGATTGTTGTTGTTGATGATGATTATTGTTGGTGTTGCCTGTAGGGTATGACGCAGTTAATGATCTTTTTGTTGTATTATTGACGGAAAGACGATGACAGTAGAGCGAGGTTAGGATTGTTAGTGTTGCTGGTGATCTGGTGTTGTTGGTAATTTTTTCTTCATTGGTTTGTTGAGCCGCACCGGCTCTCCTGCAGCAGATTGTGCCATCTGAGCGAGGCAGTCGTTGTTCTTATTAGTGGTGTTGCTGGCAGTGCCTGCAGAACTGCACTGACTTCACCGCCGTATATCACCTTTATGGATGATGATACGAACTGTATAATCCTTAACAAGATAGACGTAAGAATTCTTAAGAGCAAATAATTTAATAACAGTCAACATAGCCTCTATAGCAACAAATTCTGTGTTGGTAATGTATTGGGTAAAATTTCCATGATCTATACAATTGAGAAGAAAGATAAGGATCTGATACCTTGTACAGAAACTTTCATATGGTGCTTCATAAAGTTCAACGTGAAAGATTAGTTAGTAAAATATGACTTCATGGAAGTGGCATAGTAGTAGCCAAGTGGTTAAAAGACTGATTAAGCACCAGTTATGAGCGACTTGGAATAGTGATGCAATAATCGAATTTTAAAGGGTCAAATTTTGGTGTAATGCTTGAAAAATGTACTTCATTTATCTATAATTAGGTCCAAATACCAGACTTTCAAAATATGCTGAAATACGAAGGCATGGAACAATATCCGGGAGCTGAGTACAGAATTATCCATAGTTGTCGCGACAAAATTCAAACCTAGCATGGAAAGTGACAATTAGAATTCAACGGAGACTAACGTCAAGTAATGCATATTGGAGACAACAGAAAATGAACACAGGACCCTGACAGTAATGCCATCAATTTCCAATACCAGCAACAGTAAGTAAC
This sequence comes from Panulirus ornatus, assembly GCF_036320965.1. Lineage (NCBI taxonomy): Eukaryota > Metazoa > Arthropoda > Malacostraca > Decapoda > Palinuridae > Panulirus > Panulirus ornatus. Next base: position 10,251,029 of record NC_092241.1, read on the forward strand.
ACAAAATGCTCCCTCCTACTGCTGAGACCATTACGCCAAGCACTGTACTGCAGATTATTAGGTTTGGCGCAGCGGGTCACGGCGGAAACACCAATAATCACCAACAACATCTGTCATCACCTGCAACAATGTCATTCTTCCTGGGACATGTATGTACTGCTCGTAATTGCTGGTGTGGTTGGTGATTTTGATGACTTATTGTTGTATCGTTGATAACCATCTTATATCAGAACCAGTGTTTGTTGTTGGTGTGTTTTTTCTTTTTCTTGGTTTGGAACTTCTTTTGCAGTTGGTGCCTTGTTTTTAATGGTGCTGAAAACTATTGTTAATGTTGATGTCTCATTCCTTGGGAGTTTAAATACTATTGTTCATGACGTCCTGACAGTATGAGGGAGAACAAAGAAGGCGGTGATGTCTTGCTCTTTGTTAAAGTATATCTATTTCTAGTACTGAAAGATATTGTTGCTCTTGATAAAAAAAAACTTCTTTTTTGTAGAATTCAAAGATGAGTTTCGAAAGAAAATAACTGTAGGATTAGTTTATAGACCCCAACATAGACACCAGAGGTACACGAAAGGCTATATGATCAGATGCAGAAATTATCAATAAAAACGATTGGATCACAGCAGGAGATTTTAACATACCATTATCTAAGTAGGGAGAATCCCTTTCCAGTAGCTCTGGGCGTGGGCTTCACCTAGATTTGCTTCATAATGCCCTCATACAATTGATAAATCTACGCAAGACGAGGATATTCAGATTTAGCTCAAAGTATAAATGAGGATCTTGTTGACAATGATAAATTCGAAGAGAAGTTTGTTATGAGTGATCATCGGCGAAATACTTTTGAGTTACCTTCATCACTGTCAATAATGCTGGTCAAGCAGTGGAGGAATCATTTGTGCCAACATGTAGTAGACGGTCTTCATCTAACACGAAGCCAAAATGGTGGAACGATAACGTAAAGAAGCGTCTATTAGATAAGAAAGCAGCACATAAGTAGCTCAAAGAGACCAATACCCAGAATTATAGGGCAAACTATGTAAGTCTTCGTTGAGTAAACATCAGCATGAAGCGTATAGTGCTGAAAGTAGCTAATGAAACACGAAGGAGTCTATGGATGTGTTAAAAGCAAGAGTAGTTATCCAGTCAGTTGGTCGAGTATTAACTGAAAATGGTGACATCGTTCACGATAACGAGGACATGACAAGGATTTCTAAATATTTTTTGTATTTGTATTTACAATTAAGAGTACAGCTCATGTCCAAAAATTCGGTCTCAATGCAAAGAGAGCAAAATGTTCTGCAACATATTGATATAAGAGTTGACGATATAGTATCACCACAGAAGTAAATAAGAAAAGAGCCCGAGGTACGATGCATCCGATGACAATGAAAGAGGCGCAAAATTAGATAGCTGAACCCTTGGCTTTTTCCTTCTATAGTTATTTCCTATTAAAAAAAAGATTCCAGAGGAATGGAAGCTTGTTAGTATAACACCCATTTTCAAAAAGGATTTACCATCCAATCAGGTTAACGTCTGTAGTTGGTGATCTTATGGAAACTATCGTACGGAATAAGACTGTAAACCATTTATTGGACCACCTCTTAATAATTAACTTTCAGTTGGATTTTTGACGAAATCGATCATGTCTGCCAAGTCCGTTTGAATTCTATAATGATGTAATCAAAATATATAACGAAAGTCAAGCAGTTAATATCACCTATCTAGATTTTCAAAAAGCATTTGATAAAGTTCCACATCAAAGTTTACCGATTAAAGTTCAGTCACATGATATGGATGAGGTTGTACTTTGGTGTTAGGAAATTGGCTTACAGGCCAGAGCAGTTAAACATAACAAATGTGTACCACAAGGGTTCGTCTTGAAACGTGTTCTCTTTCTCATATACATTCAGTATGGATGTCGAAGTTTGAAGACGTTACGAAGTTGGGAAATATATCTACAACAGACCATTGAACGTCTACAGCTTCAAACAGACATAGATAAATTGATGGACAGGGCTAATAGGTGGCAAAGTTTACATGTCGGTGATAAAGGTGAAAAGGCAAGCTACATTATGAAGTTTGGTGAATTGTAGATAGTAAATGAAGAGAAACACTTGGATGCAATAATCTCTGGTGATCTAAAGCTAAGCAAATGGTACTCAGAATGCTCAGAAACAGTTGAGAAAGGCGAGCAAGATTCTTTTTTTTTTTTAGGCGGTGTGGTCGAATTTAAGTGTAGGGAAGTTAATTTTACTCTTTACAAGACAGTCAAGCTTCCCCATCTTAAACATTATGTTAAGGTTTGGTCGCCCTCCTTGAGGAAAGACATCGACATAATGGAGAGGGAACGGAGACGTGCTTGAAAGATGATTTCAGGACGGACAAACATATTCTGTGAGACCATCTTAACGACTAAATCCAATTGGTTTAGAAAAGAGGCAAGGGGTGATCTCATACAGCATCTAGTGTTATCAAAGGCTTCGATAACTTCGATCTAACGACTTAGTATAAATACAAAACCATGGACAAACGTTTTGCTTCGAATAAGGGGAAATACATTTTCGTCTAAACGATTCATAACATAGGAAATCGTTTAGTAATTACAGAGGCTGAAAGTAGCACCATAGATACATTCAAAATTACACTTTAAAAATATTGCGATTTGAATCGACGTCTCATATTATTTTGGATCATTAGGGACATGAAAACTTTATAGCATTTTCATTATGTACTTATTTCTACTCATACCACACTGGTCTATAATTAAATTATATCGTCCATTCACAAAAAGCCTCGAAGGGACCCAGTGGTCTTTTGGCTTTGTAACTTTTACATTTTTTTTAATAATTTACGTTGTTGGTTATGTGCTCTAGTAGATTTGGAAGTGTATACTATTAACAGCATTTTCATTCGTTTTAAATGACAATTTAATGTTAGCTGAGACCCCAATCAAGTACATCTCATAAACTTTCTAAAAGGGGAAACAGAAGCAGTCACGCGGTCAGTGCTAATCCTCCTCGAAGGCTCAGATTGGGGCGTCTGAAAGTGTGTGGATGTAACCAAGATGAAAAAAAAGGAGAGATAGGGAACATGTTTGAGGAAAGGAACTGGATGTTTTGGCACTGAGTGAAACGAAGCTCAAGGGTAAAGGGGAAGAGTGGTTTAGGAATGTCTTGGGAGTATAGTCAGGGGTTAGTGAGAGGACAAGAACAAGGGAAGGAGTAGAACTATTCCTGAAACAGGAGTGGTGGGAGTATGCAATACAGTGTAAGAAAGTAAACACTAGATTGATATGGGTAAAACTGAAAGTTGATGGAGAGAGATGGGTGATTATTGGTGCATATGCACTTGGGCATGAGAAGAAAGATAATGAGAGGCAAGTGTTTTGGGAGCAGCTGAGTGAGTGTATTAGTAGTTTTGATGCACGAGACCGGGTTATAGAGATGGGTGATTTGAATGCAAGGGTGAATAATGTGGCAGTTGAGGGAATAATTGGTTTACGTGGGGTGTTCAGTGTTGTGAATGGAAATTGTGAAGAGCTTGTAGATTTATGTACTGAAAAAGAACTAGTGATTAGGAATACCTGGTTCAAAAAGAGAGATATACGTAAGTATACGTATGGAAGTAGGGGAGATGGCCAGAGATAGTCATTGGTTTACGTATTAATTGATAGGCGCGCGAAGGAGAGACTTTTGGATGTTAATGTGCTAAGAGGTGCAACTAGAGGGATATCTGATCATTATCTTCTGGAAGCGAAGGTGAAGATTTGTAAAGGATTTCAGAAAAGAAGAGAGAATGTTGGGGTGAAGAGAGTGGTGAGAGTAAGTGAGCTTGGGAAGGAGACTTGTGTGAGGAAGTACCAGGAGTAACTGAGTACAGAATGGAAAAAAGGTGAGAACAAAGGAGGTAAGGGGAGTGGGGGAGGAATGGGATGTATTTAAGGAAGCAGTGGTGGCTTGCGTAAAGATGCTTGTGACATGACAAGGGTGGGAGGTGCGCAGATTAGAAAGGGTAGTGAGTGGTGGAATGAAAAAGTAATAATTATTAGTGAAAGAGAAGAGAGAGGCATTTGGACGATTTTTGCAAAGAAAAAATGCAAATGAGTGGGAGAAGTATAAAAGAAATAGGCAGGAGGTCAAGAGAAAAGTGCAAGAGGTGAAAAAGAGGGCAAATGAGAGTTTGGGTGAGAGAGTATCATTAGATTATAGGGAGAATGATAATATGTTTTGGAAGGAGGTAAATAAAGTGCGTAAGACAAGGGGACAAATGGGAACATCAGTGAAGAGGGCAACTGGGGAGGTGATAACAAGTAGTGGTTATGTGAAAAGGATATGGAGTGAGTATTTTGAAGGTTTGTTTAAAGTGTTTGATGATAGAGTGGCACATATAGGGTGTTTTGATCGATGTGGTTTGCAAAGTGTGAAGGTTAGGGAGAATGATTTGGTAAACAGAGAAAAGATCGTAAAAGCTTTGCGGAAGATGAAAGCCGGCAAGACAGTGGGTTTAGATGGTGCTGCAGTGGAATTTATCCAAAAAGGGGGTGACTGTATTGTTCACTGGTTGGTAAGGTTATTTAATTCATGTATGACTCATGGTGAGATGCCTGAGGATTGGAGGAATGCTTGCACAGTGCCATTGTTAAGTGGCAAAGGGGGTAAAAATGAGTGCTCAAATTACAAAGGTATAAGTTTGTTGAGTATTCCTGGGAAATTATATGGAAGGGTATTGATTGAGAGGGTGAAAGTATGAAGGTATGGTTTCAGAAGCAGTAGAGGATGTGTGGTCCAGGTGTTTGCTTTGATAAATGTATGTGAGAAATACCTAGAATAGCAAATGGGTTTTATATAGCATTTATGGATCAGGAAAAGGCATATGATAGATTTGATATAGATCCTCTGTGGAAGGTATTAAGAATATATCTTGTGGGGGGCAAGATGTTAGAAGCAGTGAAAAGTTTTTATCGAGGATGGAAGGCTTGTGTACGTGTAGGAAGAGAGAAAAGTGATTAGGTTCTTAGTGAATGTTGGCTTGTGGCAGGGGTGAATGATGTCTCCATGGTTGATTAATTTGTTTATAGATGTTGTTAGGGAGGTGAATGCAAGAGCTTTGGAAAGAGGGGGAAGTATGCAATCTGTTGTGGATGAGAGAAATTGGGAAGTGAGTCAGATTTTCTTCGGTGATGATACAACGCTGGTGGCTGATTCGTGTGAGAGACTGCAGAAGTTGGTGACTGAGTGTGGTAAAGTGTGTCAAAGAAGAAAGCTGAGAGTAATTGTGAATATAGCAAGGATATTAGGTAAAGTAGGGTTTGGGGAAAAGTCAATTAGGAGGTAAGTTTCAATGGAAAAAAACTGTAGGAACTGAAGTGTTTTAGATATCAGGGAGTAGATCTGGCAGCGGATGGAGCCATGGAAGCGGAAGTGAATCATAGGGTGGGGTAGGGGGCGAAATCCCTGGGAGCGTTAAAGAATGTGTGGAAGTCAAGAATATTATCTCTGAAAGGAAAAATGGCTATGTTTGAAGGAATAGTGGTTCCAACAATGTTATATGGTTCCGAGGCGTTGGCTATGGATAGAGTTGTGAAGAGGAGGGTGGATGTGCTGGAAATTAAATGTTTGAGGACAATATGTGTTGTGAGGTGATTTGATCGAGTAAGTTATAATAGGGTAAGAGAGGTGTGTGGTAAGAAAAAGAGTGTGGCTGAGAGAGCAAAAATGGTGTTTTGAAATGGTTTGGTCACATGAAGAGATTGAGAGAGGAAAGATTGACCAAGAGGATATATGTGTCACAGGTGGAGGGAACGAGGAAGTGGGAGACCAAATTGCAGGTGGAAAGATAGAGTGAAAAAGATTTTGAGTGATCGGGGCCTGAACATGCAGGAGGGAAAAAGGCGTGCAAGGAATGGAGTGGATTGGAACGATGAGGTATACCGGGGTCGGCGTGCTATCAATGGATTGAACCAGGGTGTGTGAAGCGTCTGGGGTAGACGATGGAAAATTCTGTGGGGCCTGGATGTGGAAAGGGAGCTGTTGTTTCAGTGCATTATACATGACTACTTGAAACTGAGTGAGAACGAATGTGGCATTTGTTGCCTTTTCCTAGCGCTACCTCGCGCACATGCAGGGGTAGGGGGTTGTTATTTCATGTGTGGTGGGGTAGCAATGTGAATGAATACGCCAGATGCTTCACATGCCCTGGTTCAATCCATTGACAGCACGTCGATCCCGGTATAACACATCGCTCCAATTCACTCTATTCCTTCCACTCCTTTCACCATCCTGCATGTTCAAGCCCGATCACTCAAAATCTTTTTCACTCCATCTTTCCACCTCCAATCTGGTCCCCCACTCTCCTCGTTCCCTCCACCTCTGACACATATATCCTCTTCGTCAATCTTTCCTCACTCATTATCTCCATGTGACCAAACCATTTCAAAACACCCTCTTCTGCTCTCTCAACCACACTCCTCCCACTTCCACACATCTCTCTTACCCTTACATTACTTAGTCGATCAAACCACCTCAGCACCACATATTGTCCTCAAACATCTCATTTCTAGCACATCCACCTCATTGCGCACAACTCTATACATAGCCCAAGCATCGCAACCGATACAACATTGTTGGAACCACTATTCCTTCAAACATACCCATTTTTGCTTTCCGAGATAATGCTCTCGACTTCCAAACATTCTTCAAGGCTCCCAGAATTCTCGCCCCCTCCCCCACCCTATGATTCACTTCCGCTTCCATGGTTCAATCCGCTGCCAGATCCACTCCCAGATATCTAAAACACTTCACTTCCTCCAGTTTTTCTCCATTCAAACTTACCTCCCAATTGACGTGACCCTCAACCCTACTGTACCTAATAACCTTGCTCTTATTCACATTTACTCATAACTTTCTTCTTTCAAACATTCTACCAAACTCAGTCACCAGCTTCTGCAGTTTCTCACATGAATCAGACACCACCGCTGTATCATCAGCAAACATCAACTGACTCACTTCCCAAGCTCTCTCATCCACAACAGACTGCATACTTGCCCCTCTTTCCAAAACTCTTGCATTCACCTTCCTAACAACCCTATCCATAAGCAAATTAAACAACCATGGAGACATCACACACCCCTGCCGCAAACCTACATTCACTGAGAACCAATCACTTTTCTCTCTTCCTACACGTACACATGCCTTACATCCTCGATAAAAACTTTCCACTACTTATAACAACTTGCCTCCCACGACATATATTCTTAATACCTTCTACAGAGCATCTCTATCAACTCTATCATATACCTTCTCCAGATCCATAAATGCTACATACAAGCCCATTTGCTTTTCTAAGTATTTCTCACATACATTCTTCAATGCAAACACCTGATCCACACATCCTCTACCACCTCTGAAAGCACACTGCTCTTCCCCAATCTGATGCTCTGTACATGCTTTTCACCCCTCAATCAATACCCTCCCATATAATTTACAAGAAATACTCAACAAACTTATACCTTTGTAATTTGAGCACTCACTCTTACCCCCTTTCCCTTTTTACAATGGCACTATGCAAGCATTCCGTCAATCCTCGTGCACCTCACAATGAATCATACATACATTAAATAACGTTAGCAACCAGTCAACAATACAGTCACTCCCATTTTTAATAAATTCCACCGCAGTACCATCCAGAACTGCGGTCTTGACGGCTTTCATCTTCCGCATAGCTTTTGCTACCTCTTCTCTGTTTATCAAATCATTTTCCCTAACCCTCTCGGTTTGCACACCACCTCGACGAAAACACCCTACATCTGCCACTCTATCCTCAAACAGATTCAACAAACCTTCAAAATACTCACTCCATGTCCTTCTCACCTCACCATTACCTGTTATCACCTCCCCATTAGCTCCCTTCACTGAAGTTCCCATTTGCGCCATTGTCTTACGCACTTTATTTACCTCCTTCCAAAACATCCTTTTATTCATCCTAAAGATTTAATGATACTCTCTCACTCCAACTCTCATTTGCCCTCTTTTTCAACTCTTGCACCTTTCCCTTGAAATTATGCCTCTTTCTTTTATATATCTTCAACTCATTTGCATTTTTTTCCCTGTGAATATCGTCCAAATACCTCTCTCGTCTCTTTCACTAATACTCTTACTCTTTAAATATATGTATATAAATATATATATATATATATATATATATATATATATATATATATATATATATATAAATATATATATATATATATATATATATATATATATATATATATATATATATATATATACATCTTTTCTCTCTTTTTTTCAAACTATTCGCCATTTCCCGCGTTAACGAGGTAGCGTTAAGAACAGAGAACTGGTCCTTTGAGGGAACATCCTCACCTGGCCAACTTCTCTGTTCCTTCTTTTGGAAAAAAAAAAAAAAAGAAAAATAATGAGAGGGGAGGATTTCCAGCCCCCCGCTCCCTCCCCTTTTAGTCGCCTTCTACGACACGCAGGGAATACGTGGGAAGTATTCTTTCTCCCCAATCCCTATATATATATAACAGAAGCGCCATATACAACCTGACCGCACAGTAGCTTGGGCGGACTGAGTCCGGAGCAAAGTGATTCTACCCCACGCTACCAAAAACAAGTGCGGTGTTTATTTTTTTAAAATTATTAATTATATGATAGAGTTGATAGAGATGCTCTGTGGAAGGTATTAAGAATATATGGTGTGGGAGGCAAGTTGTTAGAAGCAGTGAAAAGTTTTTATCGAGGATGTAAGGCATGTGTACGCGTGGGAGGAGAGGAGGGTGATTGGTTCTCGGTGAATGTAGGTTTGCGGCAGGGGTGTGTGATGTCTCCATGGTTGTTTAATTTGTTTGTGGATGGGGTTGTTAGGGAGGTGAATGCAAGAGTTTTGGAAAGAGGGGCAAGTATGAAGTCTGTTGGGGATGAGAGAGCTTGGGAAGTGAGTCAGTTGTTGTTCGCTGATGATACAGCGCTGGTGGCTGATTCATGTGAGAAACTGCAGAAGCTGGTGACTGAGTTTGGTAAAGTGTGTGAAAGAAGAAAGTTAAGAGTAAATGTGAATAAGAGCAAGGTTATTAGGTACAGTAGGGTTGAGGGTCAAGTCAATTGGGAGGTGAGTTTGAATGGAGAATAACTGGAGGAAGTGAAGTGTTTTAGATATCTGGGAGTGGATCTGGCAGCGGATGGAACCATGGAAGCGGAAGTGGATCATAGGGTGGGGGAGGGGGCGAAAATTCTGGGAGCCTTGAAGAATGTGTGGAAGTCGAGAACATTATCTCGGAAAGCAAAAATGGGTATGTTTGAAGGAATAGTGGTTCCAACAATGTTGTATGGTTGCGAGGCGTGGGCTATGGATAGAGTTGTGCGCAGGAGGATGGATGTGCTGGAAATGAGATGTTTGAGGACAATGTGTGGTGTGAGGTGGTTTGATCGAGTACGTAACGTAAGGGTAAGAGAGATGTGTGGAAATAAAAAGAGCGTGGTTGAGAGAGCAGAAGAGGGTGTTTTGAAATGGTTTGGGCACATTGAGAGAATGAGTGAGGAAAGATTGACCAAGAGGATATATGTGTCGGAAGTGGAGGGAATGAGGAGAAGAGGGAGACCAAATTGGAGGTGGAAAGATGGAGTGAAAAAGATTTTGTGTGATCGGGGCCTGAACATGCAGGAGGGTGAAAGGAGGGCAAGGAATAGAGTGAATTGGAGCGATGTGGTATACCGGGGTTGACGTGCTGTCAGTGGATTGAATTGGGGCATATGAAGCGTCTGGGGTAAACCATAGAAAGCTGTGTAGGTATGTATATTTGCGTGTGTGGACGTATGTATATACATGTGTATGGGGGTGGGTTGGGCCATTTCTTTCGTCTGTTTCCTTGCGCTACCTCGCAAACGCGGGAGACAGCGACAAAGTATAATAAAAAAATAAAAAAAAATATATATATATATATCTTTCTTTTTTTCATACTATTCGCCATTTCCCGCATTAGTAAGGTAGCGATGTATGTATATATATATATATATATATATATATATATATATATACATACATACATATATAGCGATGTATATATATATATATATATATATATATATATATATATATATATATATATATATATATATATATATATATATATATATATACATACATCGCTACCTTACTAATGCGGGAAATGGCGAATAGTATGAAAAAAAGAAAGATATATATATATATATTTTTTTTTATTTTTTTATTATACTTTGTCGTTGTCTCCCGCGTTTGCGAGGTAGCGCAAGGAAACAGACGAAAGAAATGGCCCAACCCACCCCCATACACATGTATATACATACGTCCACACACGCAAATATACATACCTACACAGCTTTCCATGGTTTACCCCAGACGCTTCACATGCCTTGCTTCAATCCACTGACAGCACGTCAACCCCGGTATACCACATCGCTCCAATTCACTCTATTCCTTGCCCGCCTTTCACCCTCCTGCATGTTCAGGCCCCGATCACACAAAATCTTTTTCACTCCATCTTTCCACCTCCAATTTGGTCTCCCTCTACTCCTTCTTCCCTCCACCTCCGACACATATATCCTCTTGGTCAATCTTTCCTCACTCATCCTCTCCATGTGCCCAAACCACTTCAAAACACCCTCTTCTGCTCTCTCAACCACGCTCTTTTTATTTCCACACATCTCTCTTACCCTTACGTTACTCACTCGATCAAACCACCTCACACCACACATTGTCCTCAAACATCTCATTTCCAGCACATCCATCCTCCTGCGCACAACTCTATCCATAGCCCACGCCTCGTAACCATACAACATTGTTGGAACCACTATTCCTTCAAACATACCCATTTTGGCTTTCCGAGATAATGTTCTCGACTTCCACACATTTTTCAAGGCCCCCAGGATTTTCGCCCCCTCCCCCACCCTATGATCCACTTCCGCGTCCATGGTTCCATCCGCTGCCAGATCCACTCCCAGATATCTAAAACACTTCACTTCCTCCAGTTTCTCTCCATTCAAACTCACCTCCCAATTGACTTGACCCTCAACCCTACTGTACCTAATGACCTTGCTCTTATTCACATTTACTCTTAACTTTCTTCTTCCACACACTTTTCCAAACTCAGTCACCAGCTTCTGCAGTTTCTCACATGAATCAGCCACCAGCGCTGTATCATTTGCGAATAACAACTGACTCACTTCCCAAGCTCTCTCATCCCCAACAGACTTCATACTTGCCCCTCTTTCCAAAACTCTTGCATTCACCTCCCTAACAACCCCATCCATAAACAAATTAAACAATCATGGAGACATCACACATCCCTGCCGTAAACCTACATTCACTGAGAACCAATCACTTTCCTCTCTTCCTACACGTACACATGCCTTACATCCTCGATAAAAACTTTTCACTGCTTCTAACAACTTTCCTCCCACACCATATATTCTTAATACCTTCCACAGAGCATCTCTATCAACTCTATCATATGCCTTCTCCAGATCCATAAATGCTACATACAAATCCATTTGCTTTTCTAAGTATTTCTCACATACATCCTTCAAAGCAAACACCTGATCCACACATCCTCTACCACTTCTGAAACCACACTGCTCTTCCCCAATCTGATGCTCTGTACATGCCTTCACCCTCTCAATCAATACCCTCCCATATAATTTACCAGGAATACTCAACAAACTTATACCTCTGTAATTTGAGCACTCACTCTTATCCCCTTTGCCTTTGTACAATGGCACTATGCACGCATTCCGCCAATCCTCAGGCACCTCACCATGAGTCAAACGTACATTAAATAACCTTACCAACCAGTCAACAATACAGTCACCCACTTTTTTAACAAATTCCACTGCAATACCATCCAAACCTGCTGCCTTGCCGGCTTTCATCTTCCGCAAAGCTTTCACTACCTCCTCTCTGTTTACCAAATAATTTTCCCTAACCCTTTCACTTTGCACACCACCTCGACCAAAACAACCTATATCTGCCACTCTGTCATCAAACACATTCAACAAACCTTCAAAATACTCACTCCATCTCCTTCTCACATCACCACTACTTGTTATCACCTCCCCATTTGCGCACTTCACTGAAGTTCCCATTTGCTCCCTTGTCTTACGCACTTTATTTACCTCCTTCCAGAACATCTTTTTATTCTCCCTAAAATTTAATGATACTCTCTCACCCCAACTCTCATTTGCCCTTTTTTTCACCTCTTGCACCTTTCTCTTGACCTCCTGTCTCTTTCTTTTATACATCTCCCACTCAATTGCATTTTTTCCCTGCAAAAATCGTCCAAATGCCTCTCTCTTCTCTTTCACTAATACTCTTACTTCTTCATCCCACCACTCACTACCCTTTCTAATCAACCCACCTCCCACTCTTCTCATGCCACAAGCATCTTTTGCGCAATCCATCACTGATTCCCTAAATACATCCCATTCCTCCCCCACTCCCCTCACTTCCATTGATCTCACCTTTTTCCATTCTGTACTCAGTCTCTCCTGGTACTTCCTCACACAGGTCTCCTTCTCAAGCTCACTTACTCTCACCACCCTCTTCACCCCAACATTCACTCTTCTTTTCTGAAAACCCATACAAATTTTCACCTTAGCCTCCACAAGATAATGATCAGACATCCCTCCAGTTGCACCTCTCAGCACATTAACATCCAAAAGTCTCTCTTTCGCACGCCTGTCAATTAACACGTAATCCAATAACGCTCTCTGGCCATCTCTCCTACTTACATAAGTATAGTTATGTATATCTCGCTTTTTAAACCAAGTATTCCCAATCATCAGTCCTTTTTCAGCACATAAATCTACAAGCTCTTCACCATTTCCATTTACAACACTGAACACCCCATGTATACCAATTATTCCCTCAACTGCCACATTACTCACCTTTGCATTCAAATCACCCATCACTATGACCCGGTCTCGTGCATCAAAACCACTAACACACTCATTCAGCTGCTCCCAAAACACTTGCCTCTCTTGATCTTTCTTCTCAGGCCCAGGTGCATATGCACCAATAATCACCCACCTCTCTCCATCAACTTTCAGTTTTACCCATATTAATCGAGAATTTACTTTCTTACACTCTATCACATACTCCCACAATATATCTTTTCTTTTAAACTATTTGCCATTTCCCGCGTTAGCGAGGTAGCGTTAAGAACAGAGGACTGGGCCTTTTTTGGAATATCCTCACCTGGCCCCCTATGTTCCTTCTTTTGGAAAAAAAAAAAAAAAAAAAAATGAGAGGGGAGGATTTCCAGCCTCCCGCTCCCTCCCCTTTTAGTCGCCTTCTACGACAAGCAGGGAATACGTGGGAAGTATTCTTAATCCCCTATCCCCAGGGATATATATATATATATATGTATATATATATGTTTATATATATATATATATATATATATATATATATATATATATATATATATATATATATATATATATATATATATATATATATATATATATATATATATACATATATATATATATATATATATATATATATATATATATATATATATATATATATATATATATATATATATATATATATATATATATATATATATATATATATTTTTTTTTTTTTTTTTGCTTTGTCGCTGTCTCCCGCGTTTGCGAGGTACCACAAGGAAACAGACGAAAGAAATGGCCCAACCCACCCCCATACACATGCCTTGATTCAATCCACTGACAGCACGTCAACCCCGGTATACCACATCGCTCCAATTCACTCTATTCTTTGCCCTCCTTTCACCCTCCTGCATATTCAGGCCCCGATCACACAAAATCTTTTTCACTCCATCTTTCCACCTCCAATTTGGTCTCCCTCTTCTCCTCGTTCCCTCCACCTCCGACACATATATCCTCTTGGTCAATCTTTCCTCACTCATTCTCTCCATGTGACCAAACCATTTCAAAATTCCCTCTTCTGCTCTCTCAACCACGCTCTTTTTATTTCCACACATATCTCTTATCCTTACGTTACTTACTCGATCAAACCACCTCACACCACACATTGTCCTCAAACATCTCATTTCCAGCACATTCATCCTCCTGCGCACAACTCTATCCATAGTCCACGCCTCGCAACCATACAACATTATTGGAACCACTATTCCTTCAAACATACCCATTTTTGCTTTCCGAGATAATGTTCTCGACTTCCACACATTCTTCAAGGCTCCCAGAATTTTCGCCCCCTCCCCCACCCTATGATCCACTTCCGCTTCCATGGTTCCATCCGCTGCCAGATACACTCCCAGATATCTAAAACACTTCACTTCACTTTATTTATATTTTATTATATATAAATATATATATATATATATATATATATATATATATATATATATATATATATATATATATATTTATATATATATATATATATATATATATATATATATATATATATATATATTTTTTTTTTTTTTTTTGCTTTGTCGCTGTCACCCGCGTTTGCGAGGTACCGCAAGGAAACAGACGAAAGAAATGGCCCAACCCACCCCCATACACATGTATATACATACGTCCACACACGCAAAATATACATACCTACACAGCTTTCCATGGTTTACCCCAGACGCTTCACATGCCCCGATTCAATCCACTGACAGCACGTCAACCCCGGTATAGCACATCGCTGCAATTCACTCTATTCCTTGCCCTCCTTTCACCCTCCTGCATGTTCAGGTCCCGATCACACAAAATCTTTTTCACTCCATCCTTCCACCTCCAATTTGGTCTCCCTCTTCTCCTCGTTCCCTCCACCTCAGACACATATATTCTCTTCGTCAATCTTTCCTCACTCATTCTCTCCATGTGCCCGAACCATTTCAAAACACCCTCTTCTCCTCTCTCAACCACGCTCTTTTTATTTCCACACATCTCTCTTACCCTTACGTTACTTACTCGATCAAACCACCTCACACCACACATTGTCCTCAAACATCTCATTTCCAGCACATCCATCCTCCTGCGCACAACTCTATCCATAGCCCACGCCTCGCAACCATACAACATTGTTGGAACCACTATTCCTTCAAACATACCCATTTTTGCTTTCCGAGATAATGTTCTCGACTTCCACACATTCTTCAAGGCTCCAAGAATTTTCGCCCCCTCCCCCACCCTATGATCCACTTCCGCTTCCATGGTTCCATCCGCTGCCAGATCCACTCCCAGATATCTAAAACACTTCACTTCCTCCAGTTTTTCTCCATTCATACTCACCTCCCAATTGACTTGACCCTCAACCCTACTGTACCTAATAACCTTGCTCTTATTCACATTTGCTCTTAACTTTCTTCTTTCACACACTTTACCAAACTCAGTCACCAGCTTCTGCAGTTTCTCACATGAATCAGCCACCAGCGCTGTATCATCAGCGAACAACAACTGACTCACTTCCCAAGCTCTCTCATCCCCAACAGACTTCATACTTGCCCCTCTTTCCAAAACTCTTGCATTCACCTCCCTAATAACCCCATCCATAAACAAATTAAACAACCATGGAGACATCAAACACTCCTGCCGCAAACCTATATGGGTAAAACTGAAAGTTGATGGAGAGAGATGGGTGATTATTGGTGCATATGCACCTGGGCATGAGAAGAAAGACCATGAGAGGCAAGTGTTTTGGGAGCAGCTGAATGAGTGTGTTAGTGGTTTTGATGCACGAGACCGGGTTATAGTGATGGGTGAGATGAATGCAAAGGTGAGTAATGTGGCACTTGAGGGAATAATTGGTATAAATGGGGTGTTCAGTGTTGTAAATGGAAATGGTGAAGAGCTTGCAGATTTATGTGCTGAAAAAGGACTGGTGATTGGGAATACCTCGTTTAAAAAGTGAGATATACATAAGTATATGTATGTAAGTAGGAGATATGGCCAGAGAGCGTTAATGGATTACGTGTTAATTGACAGGCGAGCGAAAGAGAGACTTTTGAATGTTAATGTGCTTAGAGGTGCAACTGGAGGGATGTCTGATCATTATCTTGTGGAGGCTAAGGTGAAGATTTGTATGGGTTTTCAGAAAAGAAGAGTGAATGTTGGGGTGAAGAGGGTGGTGAGAGTAAATGAGCTTGGGAAGGAGACTTGTTTGAGGAAGTACCAAGAGAGACTGAGTGCAGAATGGAAAAAGGTGAGAACAATGGAAGTAAGGGGAGTGGGGGAGGAATGTGATGTATTTAGGGAATCAGTGATGGATTGCGCAAAAGATGCTTGTGGCATGAGAAGAGTGGGAGGTAGGTTGATTAGAAAGGGTAGTGAGTGGTGGGATGAAGAAGTAAGATTATTAGTGAAAGAGAAGAGAGAGGCATTTGGATGATTTTTGCAGGGAAAAAATGCAATTGAGTGGGAGAAATATAAAAGAAAGAGACAGGAGGTCAAGAGAAAGGTGCAAGAGGTGAAAAAGAGGGAGTAAGGGGAGTGGGGGAGGAATGTGATGTATTTAGGGAATCAGTGATGGATTGCGCAAAAGATGCTTGTGGTTGAGAAGAGTGGGAGGTAGGTTGATTAGAAAGGGTAGTGAGTGGTGGGATGAAGAAGTAAGATTATTAGTGAAAGAGAAGAGAGAGGCATTTGGATGATTTTTGCAGGGAAAAAATGCAATTGAGTGGGAGAAGTATAAAAGAAAGAGACAGGAGGTCAAGAGAAAGGTGCAAGAGGTGAAAAAGAGGGCAAATGAGAGTTGGGGTGAGAGAGTATCATTAACTATTAGGGAGAATAAAAAGATAATCTGGAAGGAGGTAAATAAAGTGCGTAAGACAAGGGAGCAAATGGGAACTTCAGTGAAGGGCGCAAATGGGGAGGTGATAACAAGTAGTGGTGATGTGAGAAGGAGATGGAGTGAGTGTTTTGAAGGTTTGTTGAATGTGTTTGATGATAGAGTGGCAGATATAGGGTGTTTTGGTAGAGGTGGTGTGCAAAGTGAGAGGGTTAGGGAAAATGATTTGGTAAACAGAGAGGAGGTAGTAAAAGATTTGCGGAAGATGAAAGCCGGCAAGGCAGCAGGTTTGGATGGTATTGCAGTGGAATTTATTAAAAAAGGGGGTGACTGTATTATTGACTGGTTGCTAAGGTTATTTAATGTATGTATGACTCATGGTGAGGTGCCTGAGGATTAGCGGTTGCGTGCATAGTGCCATTGTACAAAGGCAAATTAGATAAGAGTGAGTGCTCAAATTACAGAGGTATAAGTTTGTTGAGTATTCCTGGTAAATTATATGGGACGGTATTGATTGAGAGGGTGAAGGCATGTACAAAGCATCAGATTGGGGAAGAGCAGTGTAGTTTCAGAAGTGGTTGAGGATGTGTGGATCAGGTGTTTGCTTTGAAGAATGTATGTGAGAAATACTTAGAAAAGCAAATGGATTTGTCTGTAGCATTTATGTATCTGGAGAAGGCATATGATAGAGTTGACAGAGACACTCTGTGGAAGGTATTAAGAATATATGGTGTGGGAGGCGGTTGTTAGAAGCAGTGAAAAGTTTTTTCATCGAGGATGTAAGGCATGTGTACGTGTAGGAAGAGGGGAAAGTGATTGGTTCTCATTCAATGTAGGTTTACGGCAGGGGTGTGTGATGTCTCCATGGTTGTTTAATTTGTTTATGGATGGAGTTGTTAGGGAGGTGAATGCAAGAGTTTTGGAAAGGGGGGCAAGTATGAAGTCTGTTGGGGATGAGAGAGCTTGGGAATTGAGTCAGTTGTTACCCGCTGATGATACAGCGCTGGTGGCTGATTCATGTGAGAAACTGCAGAAGCTAGTGACTGAGTTTGGTAAAGTGTGTGAAAGATGAAAGTTAAGAGTAAATGTGAATAAGAGCAAGGTTATTAGGTACAGTAGGGTTGAGGGTCAAATCAATTGGGAGGCAAGTTTGAATGGAGAAAAACTGGAGGAAGTAAAGTGTTTTAGATATCTTGGAGTGGATTTGGCAGCTGATGGAACCATGGAAGCGAAAGTGGATCATAGGGTGGGGGAGGGGGCGAAAATTCTAGGAGCCTTGAAGAATGTGTGGAAGTCGAGAACATTATCTCGGAAAGCAAAAATGGGTATATTTGAAGGAATAGTGGTTCCAACAATGCTGTATGGTTGCGAGGCGTGGGCTATGGATAGAGTTGTGCGCAGGAGGATGGATGTGCTGGAAATGAGATGTTTGAGGACAATGTGTGGTATGAGGTGGTTTGATCGAGTAAGTAACGTAAGGGTAAGAGAGATGTGTGGAAATAAAAAGAGCGTGGTTGAGAGAGCAGAAGAGGGTGTTTTGAAATGGTTTGGGCACATGGAGAGAATGAGTGAGGAAAGATTGACCAAGAAGATATATGTGTCGGAGGTGAAGGGAACGACGAGAAGTGGGAGACCAAATTGGAGGTGGAAAGATGTAGTGAAAAAGACTTTGTGTGATCGGGGCCTGAACATGCAGGAGGGTGAAAGGAGGGCAAGGAATAGAGTGAATTGGATCAATGTGGTATACCTGGGTTGACGTACTGTCAGTGGATTGAATCAGGACATGTGATGCGTCTGGGGTAAACCATGGAAAGCTGTGTAGGTATGTATATTTGCGTGTGTGGACGTATGTATATACATGGGTTTTGGGGGTGGGTTGGGCCATTTCTTTTGTCTGTATTCCTTGACAAAAAAAAAAAGAAATATATATATATATATATATATATATATATATATATATATATATATATATATATATATATATATATATATATATATATATATATATATATATATATATATATATATATATGTATGTATATATATATATATATATATATATATATATATATATATATATATATATATATATATATATATATATATATATATATATATATATATATATATATATATATATATAAAAAGAGCGTGGTTGAGAGAGCAGAAGAGGGTGTTTTGAAGTGGTTTGGGCACATGGAGAGGATGAGTGAGGAAAGATTGACCAAGAGGATATATGTGTCGGAGGTGGAGGGAACAAGGAGAAGAGGGAGACCAAATTCGAGGTGGAAAGATGGAGTGAAAAAGATTTTGTGTGATCGGGGCCTGAACATGCAGGAGGGTGAAAGGAGGGCAAGGAATACAGTGAATTGGAGCGATGTGGTATACCGGGGTTGACGTGCTATCAGTGGATTGAAGCAAGGCATGTGAAGCGTCTGGGGTAAACCATGGAAAGCTGTGTAGGTATGTATATTTGCGTGTGTGGACGTATGTATATACATGTGTATGGGGGGGGGGGGGGGTAGGGCCATTTCTTTCGTCTGTTTCCTTGCGCTACCTCGCAAATGCGGGAGACAGCGACAAAGTATAACAAAATATATATATATATATATATATATATATATATATATATATATATATATATATATATATATATATATATATATATATATATATATATGGGTATGTTTGAAGGAATAGTGGTTTAAACAATGTTTGGTTGCGAGGCGTGGGCTATGGATAGTGTTGTGCGCAGGAGGATGGATGTGCTGGAAATGAGATGTTTGAGGACAATGTGTGGTGTGAGGTGGTTTGATCGAGTGAGTAACGTAAGGGTAAGAGAGATGTGTGGAAATAAAAAGAGCGTGGTTGAGAGAGCAGAAGAGGGTGTTTTGAAGTGGTTTGGGCACATGGAGAGGATGAGTGAGGAAAGATTGACCAAGAGGACATATATGTCGGAGGTGGAGGGAGGAAGGAGAAGAGGGAGACCAAATTGGAGGTGGAAAGATGGAGTGAAAAAGATTTTGTGTGATCGGGGCCTGAACATGCAGGAGGGTGAAAGGAGGGCAAGGAATAGAGTGAGTTGGATCGATGTGGTATACCGGGGTTGACGTGCTGTCGGTGGATTGAATCAGGGCATGTGAAGCGTCTGGGGTAAACCATGGAAAGCTGTGTAGGTATGTATATTTGTGTGTGTGGACGTATGTATATACATGTGTATGGGGGGGGTTGGGCCATTTCTTTCGTCTGTTTCCTTGCGCTACCTCGCAAACGCGGGAGACAGCGACAAAGTATAAAAAAAAAGAAGATATATATATATATATATATATATATATATATATATATATATATATATATATATATATATATATATATATATATATATATATATATATATATATATATATATATATATATATATATATATATATATATATATATATATTATATATATATATATATATATAAATATATATATATATATATATATATATATATATATATATATATATATATATATATATATATATATATATGTATATATATAAATATATATATATATATATATATATATATATATATATATATATATATATATATATATATATATATATATATATATATATATATATATATATATATATATATATATATATATATATATATGTATATATATATATATACATATGTATATATACATATATATATATATATATATATATATATATATATATATATATATATATATATATATATATATATATATATATATATATATATATATATATATATATATATATATATATATATATATATATATATATAAATATATAAATATATATATATATATATATATATATAAATATATATATATATATATATTTTTTTTTTTTTTTCATACTATTTGCCATTTCCCGCGTTAGCGAGGTAGCGTTAAGAACAGAGAACTGGGCCTTAGAGGGAATATCATCACCTGACCCCCTTCTCTGTTGCTTCTTTTGGAAAATTAAAAAAGAACAAGAAAGGGGAGGATTTCCAGCCACCCGCTCCCTCCCCTTTTAGTCGCCTTCTACGACACGCAGGGAATACGTGGGAAGTATTCTTTCTCCCGTATCCCCAGGGATAATATATATATATATATATATATATATATATATATATATATATATATATATATATATATATATATATATATATATATATATATATTCCTATGAGTCCACGGGAAAAATGAAACACGAAAAGTTCCAAAGTGCACTTTCGTGTAATAATCACATCATCAGGGGAGACACAAGAGAGGAATATAACAGTCAGTTGATAAACATCGAAGAGACGAAGCTAGGACGCCATTTGGTATATATATATGTATATATATATATATATATATATATATATGTATATATATATATATATTTCTTTTTCTTTCTTTTAAACTATTCGCCATTTCCCGCGTTAGCGAGGTAGCGCTAAGAACAGAGGACTGGGCCTTTTTTGGAATATCCTCAACTGGCCCCCTCTGTTCCTTCTTTTGGAAAATTTAAAAAAAAAAAGAAAAAAAAAAACGAGAGGGGAGGATTTCCAGCCCCCCGCTCCCTCCCCTTTTAGTCGCCTTCTACGACACGCAGGGAATACGTGGGAAGTATTCTTAATCCCCTATCCCCAGGGATAATATATATATATATATATATATATATATATATATATATATATATTTTTTTTTTTTTTTTTTTTTTTTTTTTTTATACTTTGTCGCTGTCTCCCGCGTATTGCGAGGTAGCGCAAGGAAACAGACGAAAGAAATGGCCCAACCCCCCCCATACACATGTACATACACACGTCCACACACACAAATATACATACCTACACAGCTTTCCATGGTTTACCCGGACGCTTCACATGCCTTGATTCAATCCACTGACAGCACGTCAACCCCTGTATACCACATCGCTCCAATTCACTCTATTCCTTGCCCTCCTTTCACCCTCCTGCATGTTCAGGCCCCGATCACACAAAATCTTTTTCACTCCATCTTTCCACCTCCAATTTGGTCTCCCTCTTCTCCTCGTTCCCTCCACCTCCGACACATATATCCTCTTGGTCAATCTTTCCTCACTCATTCTCTCCATGTGCCCAAACCATTTTAAAACAATCTCTTCTTCTCTCTCAACCACGCTCTTTTTATTTCCACACATCTCTCTTACCCTTGCGTTACTTACTCGATCAAACCACCTCACACCACACATTGTCCTCAAACATCTCATTTCCAGCACATCCATCCTCCTGCGCACAACTCTATCCATAGCCCACGCCTCGCAACCATACAACATTGTTGGAACTACTATTCCTTCAAACATACCCATTTTTGCTTTCCGGGATAATGTTCTCGACTTCCACACATTTTTCAAGGCTCCCAAAATTTTCGCCCCCTCCCCCACCCTATGATCCACTTCCGCTTCCATGGTTCCATCCGCTGACAGATCCACTCCCAGATATCTAAAACACTTCACTTCCTCCAGTTTTTCACCATTCAAACTCACCTCCCAATTGACTTGACCCTCAGCCCTACTGTACCTAATAACCTTGCTCTTATTCACATTTACTCTTAACTTTCTTCTTCCACACACTTTACCAAACTCCGTCACCAGCTTCTGCAGTTTCTCACATGAATCCGCCACCAGCGCTGTATCATCAGCGAACAACAACTGACTCACTTCCCAAGCTCTCTCATCCCCAACAGACTTCATGCTTGCCCCTCTTTCCAAGACTCTTGCATTTACCTCCCTAACAACCCCATCCATAAACAAATTAAACAACAATGGAGACATCACACACCCCTGCCGCAAACCTACATTCACTGAGAACCAATCACTTTCCTCTCTTCCTACACGTACACATGCCTTACATCCTCGATAAAAACTTTTCACTGCTTCTAACAACTTTCCTCCCACACCATATATTCTTAATACCTTCCACAGAGCATCTCTATCAACTCTATCATATGCCTTCTCCAGATCCATAAATGCTACATACAAATCCATTTGCTTTTCTAAGTATTTCTCACATATATTCTTCAAAGCAAACACCTGATCCACACATCCTCTACCACTTCTGAAACCACACTGCTCTTCCCCAATCTGATGCTCTGTACATGCCTTCACCCTCTCAATCAATACCCTCCCATATAATTTACCAGGAATACTCAACAAACTTATACCTCTGTAATTTGAGCACTCACTCTTTTTCCCCTTTGCCTTTGTACAATGGCACTATGCACGCATTCCGCCAATCCTCAGGCACCTCACCATGAGTCACACATACATTAAATAACCTTACCAACCAGTCAACAATACAGTCACCCCCTTTTTTAATAAATTCCAATGCAATACCATCCAAACCTGCTGCCTTGCCGGCTTTCATCTTCCGCAAAGCTTTTACTACCTCTTTTCTGTTTACCAAATCATTTTCCCTAACCCTCTCACTTTGCACACCACCTCTACCAAAACACCCTATATCTGCCACTCTGTCATCAGACACATTCAACAAACCTTCAAAATACTCATTCCATCTCCTTCTCACATCACCACTACTTGTTATCACCTCCCCATTTACGCCCTTCACTGAAGTTCCCATTTGCTCCCTTGTCTTACGTACCCTATTTACCTCCTTCCAGAACATCTTTTTATTCTCCCTAAAATTTACTGATAGTCTCTCACCCCAACTCTCATTTGCCCTTTTTTTCACCTCTTGCACCTTTCTCTTGACCTCCTGTCTCTTTCTTTTATACTTCTCCCACTCAATTGCATTTTTTCCCTGCAAAAATCGTCCAAATGCCTCTCTCTTCTCTTTCACTAATACTCTTACTTCTTCATCCCACCACTCACTACCCTTTCTAAACAGCCCACCTCCCACTCTTCTCATGCCACAAGCACTTTTGCGCAATCCATCACTGATTCCCTAAATACATCCCATTCCTCCCCCACTCCCCTTACTTCCATTGTTCTCACCTTTTTCCATTCTGTACACAGTCTCTCCTGATACTTCTTCACACAGGTCTCCTTCCCAAGCTCACTTACTCTCACCACCTTCTTCACCCCAACATTAACTCTTCTTTTCTGAAAACCCATACTAATCTTCACCTTAGCCTCCACAAGATAATGATCAGACATCCCTCCAGTTGCACCTCTCAGCACATTGACATCCAAAAGTCTCTCTTTCGCACGCCTGTCAATTAACACGTAATCCAATAATGCTCTCTGGCCATCTCTCCTACTTACATAAGTATACTTATGTATATCTCGCTTTTTAAACCAGGTATTCCCAATCATCAGTCCTTTTTCAGCACATAAATCTACAAGCTCTTCACCATTTCCATTTACAACACTGAACACCCCATGCATACCAATTATTCCCTCAACTGCCACATTACTCACCTTTGCATTCAAATCACCCATCACTATAACCCGGTCTCGTGCATCAAAACCGCTAACACACTCATTTAGCTGCTCCCAAAACACTTGCCTCTCATGATCTTTCTTCTCATGCCCAGGTGCATATGCACCAATAATCACCCACCTCTCTCCATCAACTTTCAATTTTACCCATATTAATCGAGAATTTACTTTCTTACATTCTATCACATACTCCCACAACTCCTGTTTCAGGAGTATTGCTACTCCTTCCCTTGCTCTTGTCCTCTCACTAACCCCTGACTTCACTCCCCAAACATTTCCAAACCACTCTTCCCCTTTACCCTTGAGCTTCGTTTCACTCAGAGCCAAAACATCCAGGTTCCTTTCCTCAAACATACTACCTATCTCTCCTTTTTTCACATCTTGGTTACATCCACACACATTTAGGCACCCCACTCTGAGCCTTCGAGGAGGATGAGCACTCCCCGCGTGACTCCTTCTTCTGTTTCCCTAAATATATATATATATATATATATATATATATATATATAGGTTAGGTTAGGTTAGGTTAAAATATATATATATATATATATATATATATATATATATATATATATATATATATATATATATATATATATACATATATACATATATATATATATATATATATATATATATATATATATATATATATATATATATATATATATATATATATATATATATATATGTATATATATATATATATATATATATATTTCTTTCTTTTCTTTCAAACTATTCGCCATTTCCCGCGATAGCAATGTAGCGTTTAGAACAGAGGACTGGGCGACTGAGGGAATATCCTCACCTGGCCCCCTTCTCTGTTCCTTCTTTGGGAAAATAAAAAAAAACCAAGAGGGGAGGATTTCCAGCCCCCGCTTCCTACCCTTTTTATGCGCATTCTACGACATGCAGGGAATACGTAGAAAGTAGTATTTCTCCCCTATTCCGAGGGATGATATATATATATATATATATATATATATATATATATATATATATATATATATATATATATTTTTTTTTTTTTTTTTTCATACTATTCGCTATTTCCCGCGATAGCGAGGTAGGGTTAAGAACAAAGGACTGGGCCTTTGAGGGAATATCCTCACCTGGACCTTTTTTATCTGTTCCTTCTTTTGGAAAATTAAAAAAAAAAAATAAAACGAGAGGGGAGGATTTCCAGCCCCCCGCTCACTTCCCTTTTAGTCGCCTTCTACGACACGCAGGGAATACATGGGAAGTATTCTTTCACCCCTATCCCCAGGGAATATATATATATATATATATATATATATATATATATATATATATATATATATATATATATATATATATATATATATATATATATGTGCGTATGTTTGTGTGTGTGTGTGTGTGTGTGTGTGTGTATATGTATATATATATATGTATATTATCCCTGGGGATAGGGGTGAAAGAATACTTCCCACGTATTCCTCGCGTGTCGTAGAAAGCGACTAGAGGGGACGGGAGCGGGGGGCCAGAAATCCTCCCCTCCTTGTATTAACTTTCTAAAATGGGAAACAGAAGAAGGAGTCACGCGGGGAGTGCTCATCCTCCTCGAAGGCTCAGAGTGGGGTGCCTAAATGTGTGTGGATGTAACCAAGATGTGAAAAAAGGAGAGATAGGTCGTATGTTTGAGGAAAGGAACCTGGATGTTTTGGCTCTGAGTGAAACGAAGCTCAAGGGTAAAGGGGAAGAGTGGTTTGGGAATGTCTGGGGAGTAAAGTCAGGGGTTAGTGAGAGGACAAGAGCAAGGGAAGGAGTAGCAATACTCCTGAAACAGGAGTTGTGGGAGTATGTGATAGAGTGTAAGAAAGTAAATTCTCGATTAATATGGGTAAAACTGAAAGTTGATGGAGAGAGGTGGGTGATTATTGGTGCATATGCACCTGGGCATGAGAAGAAAGATCAAGAGAGGCAAGTGTTTTGGGAGCAGCTGAATGAGTGTGTTAGTGGTTTTGATGCACGAGCCCGGGTCATAGTGATGGTTGATTTGAATGCAAAGGTGAGTAATGTGGCAGTTGAGGGAATAATTGGTATACATGGGGTGTTCAGTGTTGTAAATGGAAATGGTGAAGAGCTTGTAGATTTATGTGCTGAAAAAGGACTGATGATTGGGAATACCTGGTTCAAAAAGCGAGATATAAATAAGTATACTTATGTAAGTAGGAGAGATGGCCAGAGAGCGTTATTGGATTACGTGTTAATTGACAGGCGTGCGAAAGAGAGACTTTTGGTTGTTAATGTGCTGAGAGGTGCAACTGGAGGGATGTCTGATCATTATCTTGTGGAGGCTAAGGTGATGATTTGTATGGGTTTTCAGAAAAGAAGAGTGAATGTTGGGGTGAAGAGGGTGGTGAGAGTAAGTGAGCTTGAGAAGGAGACCTGTGTGAGGAAGTACCAGGAGAGACTGAGTACAGAATGGAAAAAGATGAGAACAATGGAAGTAAGGGGAGGGGGGAGGAATGGGATGTATTTAGGGAATCAGTGATGGATTGCGCAAAAGATGCTTGTGGCATGAGAAGAGTGGGAGTGTGGGTTGATTAGAAAGGGTAGTGAGTGGTGGGTATGAAGAGTAGAGTATTAGTGAAAGAGAAGAGAGAGGCATTTGGACGATTTTTGCAGGGAAAAAAATGCAATTGAGTGGGAGATGTATAAAAGAAAGAGCAGGAGGTCAAGAGAGAAAGGTGCAAGAGGTGATAAAACAAGTATGTGGTGATGTGAGGGAAGGAGATGGAGTGAGTGTTTTGAAGAAGGTTTGATGAATGTGTTTGATGATAGAGTGGCAGGATATACGGGTGTTTTGGTAGAGTGGTGTGCAAAGTTGAGGAGGGTTAGGGTAAATGATTTGGTAAACAGAGAGGAGGGGTTAAGGTTTAGTTAAAGTTATTAAGTTTTTTAGTAATTTATAAGTATAATAAAGTCAATTTGTTTTTTTAGTAGGTAGTTTAAGTTATTATTTAGTAGGTTGTTGTTGGGTAAGTTTTTATAGTTAAGGTGTTAGTGTAGGTGGGATGGTGTAAAGTTAGGATTTGATAGTGTAGTTAGAGTTTTATTATTTATTGTTAGTTTACCCCTATAGCAGAAGTTAGGGTTGTTGTAAAAAGTAGTAGTTTTAAAAATTTTTTTTAAAGAGTTTTATAAAATATAGTTTTTGGGTAAAAAAAAGTAAAAAGTTTAAAAGTTAGTTAAGAAGTTTTGCGGAAGATGAATGATTGTGGATGTGGAATATATGGAGGAAAGCCGGCAAAAAGGCGGCAGCAGGTTGGGCTGGGTTTTATGTATGTTTTGCAGTGGGAATTTAGTTTTTAATAAAAAATAGGGTCGTGTTGTGGTTCGTTGTGTGCGTGGTTGCGTGTTGACTGTATTTATTGAATGGTTTTGCTAAGGTTATTTTAAGTATTGTATGACTCTTCATGGTTTTGTGTGTTTTTGAGAGGTGGTTTTTTGAAGGGGTGCCTAGAGGATTCACATTTAGCCGAGCAGGGTTGCTTTGTACGTTTTGCTTTAGAGCCATTGACACAACAAAGGCAAATAAATTCAAATTATTAATAGAGATTAATAAGAGTAGTGCTCAAAAAAAATTACAGAGGTTTATAATTTTTGTTGAGTAATTCCTGGGGGGTAAATTATATGGGCGGTCGACGGGATATTGTTTTGAGAGGGTGATGAAGGGTGAATTTGGATGAAAGGAAAGTTTGTGGAAAGGCATCCTGTAAAAAAGCATCAGATTGGGGCACAAAAGGAAAGAGCAGTTGTCGTTTCAGAAGTGGTTGAGGATGTGTGTATCAGGATGTTTGCTTTGAAGAACTGTTATGTGAGAAATACTTAGAAAAGGCAAATGGATTTGTCTGTAGCATTTATGTATCTGGAGAAGGCATATGATAGAGTTGACAGTGACACTATGTGGAAGGTATTAAGGATATATGGTGTGGAGGCGGTTGTTAGAAGCAGTGGAAAAAGTTTTTCATCGAGGATGTAAGGGCAGTGTACGTGTAGGAAGAGGGGAAAGAGATGGTTTTCATTCAATGTAGGTTTCGGCAGGGGTGTGTTGATTGTCTCCACATGGTTTGTTTAATTGTTTATGGATGGAGTATGGAGTTTTTAGGGAGGTGAATGCACGGTGTTTTGGAAAGGGGCTGGCAAGTATGAAGTCCTGTTGGGGATGAGGAGAGCTTGGGAATAAATTGAGTCAGTTGTTACCCGCTGATGATACAGGCGCTGGTGGCTGATTCATGTGAGCAAACTGCAGAAGCTAGTGGAGGAGTTTGGTAAAGTGTGTGAAGATGAAAGTTAAGAGTAAATGTGAATAAGAGCAAGGTTATTAGGTACAGTAGGGTGGGGGGAAGGGTCAACTCAAATTGGAGGAAAAGTTTGAATGGAGAAAAACTGGAGGACAAGTAAAGTGTTTTAGATATCTTGGAGTGGATTTGGCAGCTATGGAACCTGAAGCGAAAGTGGATCATAGGTGGGGGTGGGGGCGAAATAATTTAGGAGCCTTGAAGAATGTGTGGGAAGGTCGAGAAATATATCTCGGAAGCAAAAATGGGGTCTATTTGAAGGAAATAAGTGTTCCAACAATGTGTATATGGATTGCGAGGCGTGGGCTATGGATTAAGAGTTGTGCGCAGGAGGATGGATGTGTGGGACGGAAATGTAGATGTTTGAGGACAATGTGTGGTATGAGGTGGTTTGATCGAGTAAGTAACGTAAGGGTAAGTCCCAAGACGATGTGTGGATAATTGAAAAAGAGCGTGGTTGAGAGAGCAGAAGAGGGTGTTTTGAATGGTTTGGGCACATTGGAGAGATGAGTGAGGAAAGATTTTACCAAGAAGATATATGTGTCGGAGGTGAAGGGAACGACAGAAGTGGGAGACCAAATTGGAGGTGGAAAGATGTAGTGAAAAAGACTTTGTGTGATCGGGGAGCCTGAACATGCAGGAGGTGAAAGGATGGGCTAAGGAAATAGAGTGAATTGAATAATGTGGTTACCTGGGTTGACGTACTGTCAGTGGATGGAATCAGGACATGTGGATGCGTTGGGGTAAAAACCATGGAAAGCTGTCGTAGGTATGTATATTTGCGTGTGTGGGGCGTATGTAATACATGGGTTTTTGGGGTGGGTTGGGCCATTTCTTTTGTTCTGTATTTCTTGACAAAAAAAAAGAAAATATTATATATATATTATATAATATATCTATTATATATAATACTATAATATATATATATATATATATATAATTAATATATATATATATATATATATATATTATATATATATTATGTATGTATATAGATTATATATAGTATATATATATATATATATATATATATATATACTATATATATATATATATATATATATATATTTTAAAATATATTTTTTTATATATATATATTCATAAAAAGCCTGGCGTGGTTTTAGAGAGCAAAAAGAGGGTGTTTTGAAGTGGTTTGGCACATGGAGAGGATGAGTGAGCGAAAAGATTGAACAGGAGGATATATGGTGTCGGTGGTGGGAGGGAACAAGGGGGAAGAGGGAGACCAAATTCGAGATTGGAAAGGAGGGGAGTGAATAAAAGAGTTTGTGTGATCGGGGCCTGAATCATGCGGAGGAGTGAAAGGATGGGCAAGGATACGTGAATTTGGAGCGATGTGGTTATATCCGGGGGATGAAGTGCTATCAGTGGCGTGAGTAGCAAGGCAGGTGAAGCGGATGGGGTAAACCATGGGAATGCGGTGTAGGTAATGTATATTTGTGTGCTCTGGACGTGGTATATACATGTGTTGGGGGGGGGGGGGTAGGGCCATTTCTTTCGTTCTGTTTCCTTGCGCTACCTCGCAAATTGCGGGAGACAGCGACAAAGTAGAATATATATGTGAGTATTTGGATATATTTATATATTTTTTATAGATATATATATATATTATATTATATATATATATATATATATATATTATGGGCTTGTTTGAAGAATAGTGGTTTAAACAATGTTTTGGTTTTGCGGGCGTGGGCTATGGATCGTGTTGTGCGCAGGAGGCTTGGAAGTCCACCCCTCCCCCCCCCCCCTTAAAATGAGATGTTGAGGACAATGTGTGGTGTGAGGTGGTTTTGACGAGTGAGTAAAAGTAAGGGGTAAGAGCGATGTGTGGAAATAAAAAGAGCGTGTTTTCTGAGTGAGAGAAGAGGGTGTTTTGTAGTGGTTGGGCACATGGAGAGCAGTGGAATGAGTCTAATTGGGTTTGAATAGTTATATGAGTGTGATAAAGATTGACCAGAGGACTTATATGGGGAGGTGGAGGGAGGAAGGAGTAAGAGGGAGACCAAATTGGAGGTGGAAAGATGAGTAAAAAAAGATTTTGTGTGATCGGGGCCTGAACATCAGGAGGGTGAAAGGAGGGCAAGGAAGAGAGTGAGTTGGGGTCGATGTGGTATTTACCGGGGTTGCCGTTGCTGTCGGTGGATTGAATCTGGGCATGTGAAAGCGTATGGTAAACCAGGGAAAGCTGTGTTGGTATGTATATTTGTGTGTGTGGACGTAGGTTTTATAAAAGTGTCAAGGGGGGGGTTTGAGGCCATTTCTTCGTCTGTTTCCTTGCGCTACCTCGCTAACGCGTGAGACAGCGCCAATAGGATAATAATATAATAAAGTTGAGAGATTGGAGTGTGTGTGTGTGTGAGAGAGTGGATAGAGTGTTGAGAGAGTTATAGTGAGGCTAGAGTCGCTGTGTGGAGTGTGTGAGTATTGATTATATATATATATATATATATATATATATATATATATATATATAATATATTATATATATATATATATATATAAATATATATTTATATATATATATAAAATTTATATATATAATATAATATATATATATATATATTATATATATGTTATATATAAATATATATATATATATATTTATATATATATATATATATATATATATTATATATATATATATATATAGTATATATATATATATATATATTATTTTTATATATATATTATTTTTTATATATATATATGTTATATTATATATTACATATTTATATATACATATATCTATATATATATATATATATATATATATATATTAATTTATATATTATATATTATATATATATATATATGTTAATATTGTATTTATCTATATATATAATATATATATATATATTATATATAAATATTTTATATTATTATATATATATATATATAATATATATATATATATTTATTTTTTTTTTTTTTTTCATACTATTTGCCATTTCCCGCGTTAGCGAGGTAGCGTTAAGAAACGAGAACTGGGCCTTAGAGGGAATATCATCACCTGACCCCCTTCTCTGTGCTTCTTTGGAAAATTAAAAAAGAAAAAAGAAAGGGGGGGATTTCCAGCCACCGCTCCCTCCCTTTAGTCGCCTTCTACCGACACGCAGGGAATACGTGGGAAGGTATTCCTTTTCCCGTATCCCCAGGGATAATATATATATATATATATAATATATATTATATATATATATATTATATTATATATATATATATATATATTTATATATATATATATTCTATGAGTCCACGGGAAAAAAGAAACACGAAAAGTTCCAAAGTGACTTTCGTGTAATATCACCATCATCAGGGGAGGTGGGGGGCGGGGGTGGTGGGGGGAGGGGTGACAAAAGAGAGGGAATATAACAGTCCAGTTGATAAATCATCGAAGAGACGAAGCTAGGGACGCCATTTGGTATATATATATGTATATATATATATAGATATATATATATATGTATATATATTATATATTTCTTTTTCTTTCTTTTAAACTATTCGCCATTTCCCGCGTTGCGATGGTAGCGTAAGAACAGAGGACTGGGGCCTTTTTTGGAATATCCTCAACTGGCCCCCCTCTGTTCCTTCTTTTGGAAATTTAAAAAAAAAAAGATAAAAAAAAACGAGAGGGGAGATTTTTCAGCCCCCGCTCCTCCCCTTTTTGTCGCTTCTACGACACGCAGGGAATACGTGGGAAGTATTCTTAATCCCTATTCCCCAGGGATAATTATATTATATATATATATATATATATATATATATATATATATTTTTTTTTTTTTTTTTTTTTTTTTTTTTTTTTATACTTGGTCGCTGTCCCCGCGTATTGCGAGGTAGCGCAACGGAAACAGTTCGAAAGAATTGGCCCACCCCCCCCATACACATGTACATACACACGTCCACACACACAAATATACATTCCCTACAAACAGCTTTCATGGTTTACCCGGACGCTTCACATGCTTGATTCAATCACTGACAGCGCGTCAACCCCTGATATACCCACGCTCCAATTTCCACTCATTCCTTGCACCTCCTTTCACCCTCTGGCATGTTCAGGCCTCCGATCACACAAATTTCTTTTTCACTCCATCTTTCCACCTCCAATTTGGTCTCCCTCTTCTCCTCGTTCCCTCCACCTCCGACACATATATCCTCTTGGTCAATCTTTCCTCACTCATTCTCTCCATGTGCCCAAACCATTTCAAAACACCCTCTTCTGCTCTCTCAACCACGCTCTTTTTATTTCCACACATCTCTCTTACCCTTACGTTACTTACTCGATCAAACCACCTCACACCACACATTGTCCTCAAACATCTCATTTCCAGCACATCCATCCTCCTGCGCACAACTCTATCCATAGCCCACGCCTCGCAACCATACAACATTGTTGGAACCACTATTCCTTCAAACATACCCATTTTTGCTTTCCGAGATAATGTTCTCGACTTCCACACATTTTTCAAGGCTCCCAAAATTTTCGCCCCCTCCCCCACCCTATGATCCACTTCCGCTTCCATGGTTCCATCCGCTGACAGATCCACTCCCAGATATCTAAAACACTTCACTTCCTCCAGTTTTTCTCCATTCAAACTCACCTCCCAATTGACTTGACCCTCAACCCTACTGTACCTAATAACCTTGCTCTTATTCACATTTACTCTTAACTTTCTTCTTCCACACACTTTACCAAACTCAGTCACCAGCTTCTGCAGTTTCTCACATGAATCAGCCACCAGCGCTGTATCATCAGCGAACAACAACTGACTCACTTCCCAAGCTCTCTCATCCCCAACAGACTTCATACTTGCCCCTCTTTCCAAGACTCTTGCATTTACCTCCCTAACAACCCCATCCATAAACAAATTAAACAACCATGGAGACATCACACACCCCTGCCGCAAACCTACATTCACTGAGAACCAATCACTTTCCTCTCTTCCTACACGTACACATGCCTTACATCCTCGATAAAAACTTTTCACTGCTTCTAACAACTTGCCTCCCACACCATATATTCTTAATACCTTCCACAGAGCATCTCTATCAACTCTATCATATGCCTTCTCCAGATCCATAAATGCTACATACAAATCCATTTGCTTTTCTAAGTATTTCTCACATACATTCTTCAAAGCAAACACCTGATCCACACATCCTCTACCACTTCTGAAACCACACTGCTCTTCCCCAATCTGATGCTCTGTACATGCCTTCACCCTCTCAATCAATACCCTCCCATATAATTTACCAGGAATACTCAACAAACTTATACCTCTGTAATTTGAGCACTCACTCTTATCCCCTTTGCCTTTGTACAATGGCACTATGCACGCATTCCGCCAATCCTCAGGCACCTCACCATGAGTCATACATACATTAAATAACCTTACCAACCAGTCAACAATACAGTCACCCCCTTTTTTAATAAATTCCACTGCAATACCATCCAAACCTGCTGCCTTGCCGGCTTTCATCTTCCGCAAAGCTTTTACTACCTCTTCTCTGTTTACCAAATCATTTTCCCTAACCCTCTCACTTTGCACACCACCTCGACCAAAACACCCTATATCTGCCACTCTGTCATCAGACACATTCAACAAACCTTCAAAATACTCATTCCATCTCCTTCTCACATCACCACTACTTGTTATCACCTCCCCATTTACGCCCTTCACTGAAGTTCCCA
Organism: Panulirus ornatus; assembly: GCF_036320965.1. NCBI lineage: Eukaryota > Metazoa > Arthropoda > Malacostraca > Decapoda > Palinuridae > Panulirus > Panulirus ornatus. The sequence goes on from NC_092241.1 coordinate 10,285,324, forward strand.
TTTGCTCCCTTGTCTTACGCACCCTATTTACCTCCTTCCAGAACATCTTTTTATTCTCCCTAAAATTTACTGATAGTCTCTCACCCCAACTCTCATTTGCCCTTTTTTTCACCTCTTGCACCTTTCTCTTGACCTCCTGTCTCTTTCTTTTATACTTCTCCCACTCAATTGCATTTTTTCCCTGCAAAAATCGTCCAAATGCCTCTCTCTTCTCTTTCACTAATACTCTTACTTCTTCATCCCACCACTCACTACCCTTTCTAAACAGCCCACCTCCCACTCTTCTCATGCCACAAGCATCTTTTGCGCAATCCATCACTGATTCCCTAAATACATCCCATTCCTCCCCCACTCCCCTTACTTCCATTGTTCTCACCTTTTTCCATTCTGTACACAGTCTCTCCTGGTACTTCCTCACACAGGTCTCCTTCCCAAGCTCACTTACTCTCACCACCTTCTTCACCCCAACATTCACTCCTCTTTTCTGAAAACCCATACTAATCTTCACCTTAGCCTCCACAAGATAATGATCAGACATCCCTCCAGTTGCACCTCTCAGCACATTAACATCCAAAAGTCTCTCTTTCGCACGCCTGTCAATTAACACGTAATCCAATAACGCTCTCTGGCCATCTCTCCTACTTACATAAGTATACTTATGTATATCTCGCTTTTTAAACCAGGTATTCCCAATCATCAGTCCTTTTTCAGCACATAAATCTACAAGCTCTTCACCATTTCCATTTACAACACTGAACACCCCATGCATACCAATTATTCCCTCAACTGCCACATTACTCACCTTTGCATTCAAATCACCCATCACTATAACCCGGTCTCGTGCATCAAAACCGCTAACACACTCATTTAGCTGCTCCCAAAACACTTGCCTCTCATGATCTTTCTTCTCATGCCCAGGTGCATATGCACCAATAATCACCCACCTCTCTCCATCAACTTTCAATTTTACCTATTAATCGAGAATTTACTTTCTACATTTATCACATACGTCCCACAACTCCTGTTTCAGGAGTATTGCTACTCCTTCCCTTGCTCTTGTCCTCTCACTAACCCCTTGACTTCACTCCCCAAACATTCCAAACCACTCTTCCCCTTTACCTTGAGCTTCGTTTCACTCAGAGCCAAAACATCCAGGTTCCTTTCTCAAACATACTACCTATCTCTCCTTTTTTCACATCTTGGTTCATCCACACACATTTAGGCACCCCACTCTGAGCCTTCGAGGAGGATGAGCACCCCCGCGTGACTCTTCTTCTGTTTATAAATTTTATATATATATATAATATAATATATATATAGGTTAGGTTATTAGGTTAAAATATCTTATATTTTATATATATATATATATTTTATATATATAATAAATATATATATATTATATATACATATATACTATATATATATATATAATTATATATATTTATATTATTATATATATATATATATATATATATATATATAATATATATAGTATATAATATATATAATAAATATAATATTCTTTCTTTTTTTTCAACTATTCCCATTTCCGCGATAGCAATGTAGCGTTTAGGAACAGAGGAATGGGGGACTGAGGGAATATTTCCCCACCTGGCCCCTTCTCTGTTCCTTTTTTGGGAAAATAAAAAAAAAAAAAGAGGGGAAAGGTTTCCAGCCCCCGGCTTCCTACCCTTTTTATGCGCATTCTACGACATGCAGGGAATACGTTGAAAGTAGTATTTCTCCCCCTATTCCGAGGATTGATATATATATATTATATAATATATATATATATATAATATATATATTATTATGTGTGGTATGTATTGTGTTGTGTGTTTGTGTGTGTGTGTGTATATGTATATATATATATGTATATTATCCCTGGGGATAGGGGTGAAAGAATACTTCCCACGTATTCCTCGCGTGTCGTAGAAAGCGACTAGAGGGGACGGGAGCGGGGGGCCGGAAATCCTCCCCTCCTTGTATTAACTTTCTAAAATGGGAAACAGAAGAAGGAGTCACGCGGGGAGTGATCATCCTCCTCGAAGGCTCAGAGTGGGGGTGCCTAAATGTGTGTGGATGTAACCAAGATGTGAAAAAAGGAGAGATAGGTAGTATGTTTGAGGAAAGGAACCTGGATGTTTTGGCTCTGAGTGAAACGAAGCTCAAGGGTAAAGGGGAAGAGTGGTTTGGAAATGTCTGGGGAGTGAAGTCAGGGGTTAGTGAGAGGACAAGAGCAAGGGAAGGAGTAGCAATACTCCTGAAACAGGAGTTGTGGGAGTATGTGATAGAATGTAAGAAAGTAAATTCTCGATTAATATGGGTAAAATTGAAAGTTGATGGAGAGAGGTGGGTGATTATTGGTGCATATGCACCTGGGCATGAGAAGAAAGATCATGAGAGGCAAGTGTTTTGGGAGCAGCTAAATGAGTGTGTTAGCGGTTTTGATGCACGAGACCGGGTTATAGTGATGGGTGATTTGAATGCAAAGGTGAGTAATGTGGCAGTTGAGGGAATAATTGGTATGCATGGGGTGTTCAGTGTTGTAAATGGAAATGGTGAAGAGCTTGTAGATTTATGTGCTGAAAAAGGACTGATGATTGGGAATACCTGGTTTAAAAAGCGAGATATACATAAGTATACTTATGTAAGTAGGAGAGATGGCCAGAGAGCGTTATTGGATTACGTGTTAATTGACAGGCGTGCGAAAGAGAGACTTTTGGATGTTAATGTGCTGAGAGGTGCAACTGGAGGGATGTCTGATCATTATCTTGTGGAGGCTAAGGTGAAGATTAGTATGGGTTTTCAGAAAAAAGGAGTGAATGTTGGGGTGAAGAAGGTGGTGAGAGTAAGTGAGCTTGGGAAGGAGACCTGTGTGGGGAAGTACCAGGAGAGACTGTGTACAGAATGGAAAAAGGTGAGAACAATGGAAGTAAGGGGAGTGGGGGAGGAATGGGATGTATTTAGGGAATCAGTGATGGATTGCGCAAAAGATGCTTGTGGCATGAGAAGAGTGGGAGGTGGGCTGTTTAGAAAGGGTAGTGAGTGGTGGGATGAAGAAGTAAGAGTATTAGTGAAAGAGAAGAGAGAGGCATTTGGACGATTTTTGCAGGGAAAAAATGCAATTGAGTGGGAGAAGTATAAAAGAAAGAGACAGGAGGTCAAGAGAAAGGTGCAAGAGGTGAAAAAAAGGGCAAATGAGAGTTGGGGTGAGAGACTATCAGTAAATTTTAGGGAAAATAAAAAGATGTTCTGGAAGGAGGTAAATAGGGTGCGTAAGACAAGGGAGCAAATGGGAACTTCAGTGAAGGGCGTAAATGGGGAGATGATAACAAGTAGCGGTGATGTGAGAAGGAGATGGAATGAGTATTTTGAAGGTTTGTTGAATGTGTCTGATGACAGAGTGGCAGATATAGGGTGTTTTGGTCGAGGTGGTGTGCAAAGTGAGAGGGTTAGGGAAAATGATTTGGTAAACAGAGAAGAGGTAGTAAAAGCTTTGCGGAAGATGAAAGCCGGCAAGGCAGCAGGTTTGGATGGTATTGCAGTGGAATTTATTAAGAAAGGGGGTGACTGTATTGTTGACTGGTTGGTAAGGTTATTTAATGTATGTATGACTCATGGTGAGGTGCCTGAGGATTGGCGGAATGCGTGCATAGTGCCATTGTACAAAGGCAAAGGGGATAAGAGTGAGTGCTCAAATTACAGAGGTATAAGTTTGTTGAGTATTCCTGGTAAATTATATGGGAGGGTATTGATTGAGAGGGTGAAGGCATGTACAGAGCATCAGATTGGGGAAGAGCAGTGCGGTTTCAGAAGTGGTAGAGGATGTGTGGATCAGGTGTTTGCTTTGAAGAATGTATGTGAGAAATACTTAGAAAAGCAAATGGATTTGTATGTAGCATTTATGGATCTGGAGAAGGCATATGATAGAGTTGATAGAGATGCTCTGTGGAAGGTATTAAGAATATATGGTGTGGGAGGCAAGTTGTTAGAAGCAGTGAAAAGTTTTTATCGAGGATGTAAGGCATGTGTACGTGTAGGAAGAGAGGAAAGTGACTGGTTCTCAGTGAATGTAGGTTTGCGGCAGGGGTGTGTGATGTCTCCATGGTTGTTTAATTTGTTTATGGATGGGGTTGTAAGGGAGGTAAATGCAAGAGTCCTGGAAAGAGGGGCAAGTATGAAGTCTGTTGGGGATGAGAGAGCTTGGGAAGTGAGTCAGTTGTTGTTCGCTGATGATACAGCGCTGGTGGCTGATTCATGTGAGAAACTGCAGAAGCTGGTGACTGAGTTTGGTAAAGTGTGTGGAAGAAGAAAGTTAGAGTAAATGTGAATAAGAGCAAGGTTATTAGGTACAGTAGGGGTGAGGGTCAAGTCAATTGGGAGGTGAGTTTGAATGGAGAAAAACTGGAGGAAGTGAAGTGTTTTAGATATCTGGGAGTGGATCTGTCAGCGGATGGAACCATGGAAGCGGAAGTGGATCATAGGGTGGGGGAGGGGGCGAAAATTTTGGGAGCCTTGAAAAATGTGTGGAAGTCGAGAACACTATCTCGGAAAGCAAAAATGGGTATGTTTGAGGAATAGTGGTTCCAACAATGTTGTATGGTTGCGAGGCGTGGGCTATGGATAGTGATGTGCGCAGGAGGATGGATGTGCTGGAAATGAGATGTTTGAGGACAATGTGTGGTGTGAGGTGGTTTGATCGAGTAAGTAACGTAAGGGTAAGAGAGATGTGTGGAAATAAAAAGAGCGTGGTTGAGAGAGCAGAAGAGGGTGTTTTGAAGTGGTTTGGGCACATGGAGAGAATGAGTGAGGAGAGATTGACCAAGAGGGTATATGTGTCGGAGGTGGAGGGAACGAGGAGAAGAGGGAGACCAAATTGGAGGTGGAAAGATGGAGTGAAAAAGATTTTGTGTGATCGGGGCCTGAACATGCAGGAGGGTGAAAGGAGGGCAAGAAATAGAGTGAATTGGAGTCATGTGGTATACAGGGGTTGACGTGCTGTCAGTGGATTGAAGCAAGGCATGTGAAGCGTCTGGGGTAAACCATGGAAAGCTGTGTAGGTATGTATATTTGCGTGTGTGGACGTGTGTATGTACATGTGTATGGGGGGGGGGGGGTTGGGCCATTTCTTTCGTCTGTTTCCTTGCGCTACCTCGCAAACGCGGGAGACGGCGACAAAGTATAAAAAAAAAAAAAAAAAAAAAAAAAAAAAAATATATATATATATATATATATATATATATATATATATATATATATATATATATATATATATATATATATATATATATATATATATATGTAAATGGAGCTGTGGTTTCGGTGAATTATTTCATGACAGTTAGAGACTGAATATGACGAAAGTGGCCTTTGTTGTCTTTTCCTAGCGATACCTCGCGCACATTTGGGTGTAGGGGTGGTTATTTTCATGTGTGCCTGGGTGGCGAGGGATATGAATAAAAGCAGACAGTAAGAATTATCCGCATGTGTATATATGTATATGTCTGTGAGTGTATATATATGTATACGTTTAGATGTATAGGTATGTATATATTGCGTGTGTGGATGTGTATGTATATACATGTGTATGTGGGTCGGTTTGGCCATTTTGTCGACTGTTTACTTCCGCTACCTCGCTGAAACGGAAGACAGCGACAAAGCAAAATAAGTATATATATATATATATATATATATATATATATATATATATATATATATATATATATATATATATATATATATATATATATATATATGTGTGTGTGTGTGTGTGTGTGTAAATGGAAATAGTGAGGAGCTTGTAGATTTATTTCCTGAAAAAGGAATGGTGATTGGGAATACCTGGTTTAAAAAGATAGATATAAATAAGTATACGTATGTAAGTTGGAGAGATGGCCAGAGAGCGTCATTGGATTACGTGTTAATTGATAGGCGCGCGAAAGAGAGATTTTTCGGCGTTAATGTGGTGAGAGGTGCAACTGGATGGATGTCTGATCATTAGCTTTTGGAGGCGAAGGTGAAGATTTGTAGAGGTTTTCAGAGAAGAAGAGAGAATGTTGGGGTGAAAAGAGTGTTGAGGGTAAGTGAGCTTGGGAAGGAGACTTGTGTAAGGCAATACCATGAGAGACTGAGTAGAGATTAGAAAAAGGTGAGCACTAAGGACGTAAGGGGAGTGGGGGAGGAATGGAATGTATTTACGGAAGCGGTGATTGCTTGCGCAAAAGATCCTTTTTTTCATGAGAAGCATGGGAGGTGGGCAGATTAGAAAGAGTAGTGAGTGGTGGGATGAAGAAGTAAGATTATCAGTGAAAGAGAAGAGAGAGGCATTTGGACGATTTTGCAGGGAAAAAATGCAAATGAGTAGGAGATGTATAAAAGAAAGAGGTAGGAGGTCAAGAGCAAGGTGCAAGAGGTGAAAAAGAGGGCAAATTAGTGTTGGGATGAGAGAGTATCAGTAAATTTTTGGAGAATAAAAAGATGTTTTGAAGGAGGTAAATAAAGTGCGTAAGACAACGGAACAAATGGGAACTTCAGTGAAGGGGGCTAATGGGGAGGTGATAGCAAGTAGTGGTAATGTGGGAAGGAGATGGATTGATTATTTAGAAGATTTGTTGAATGTGTTTGATGATAGTCAGATATAGGGTGTTTTGGTCGAGGTGGTGTGCAAAGTGAGAAGGCTAGGGAAAATGATTTGGTAAACAGAAAAGAGGTAGTGAAAGCTTTGCGGAAGGTGAAAGCCGGCAAGTCACCGGGTTTGGATGGTATTGCAATAGAATATATTAAAAAAGGGAGTGACTATGCTGTTGAATGGTTGGTAAGGTTACTAAATGTATGTATGTCTCACGGTGAGGTGCCTAAGGATTGGCGGAATGCTTGCATAGTGCAATTGTACAAAGGTAAAGAGGATAAAAGTATGTGCTCAAATTACAGAGGTATAAGTTTGTTGAGTATTCCTGGGAAATTATATGGGAGGGTATTGATTGCCAGGGTGAAGGCATGTACAGAGTATCAGATTGGGGAAGAGCAGTGTGGTTTCAGACGTGGTAGAGGATGTGTGGATCAGGTGTTTGCTTTGAAGAATGTATGTGAGAAATACTTAGAAAAGCGAATGGATTTGTATGTAGCATTTATTGATCTGGAAAAGGGATATGACAGAGTTCATACAATATGCTCTGTGGAAGGAATTAAGAATATATGGTGTGGGAGGCATGTTGTTACAGGCAGTGTAAAGTTTCTATCGAGGATGTAAGGCATGTTTACGTGTAGGAAGAGAGGAAAGTGATTGGTTCTCAGTGAATATCTGTTTACGGCAGGGGTGTGTGATGTCTCCATGGTTGTCCAATTTGATTATGGATGGGGTTGTTAGGGAGGTGAAAGCAAGAGTTTTAGAAAAAGTATGCAGTCTGTTGTTGATGAGAGAGCTTGTTAAGTGAGTCAGTAGTTGTTCGCTGATGATACAACGCTGGTGGCTGATTCGCGTGAGAAACTGCAGAAGCTGGTGACTGAGTTTGGTAAATTGTGTGAAAGGAGAAAGCTGAGAGTAAATGTAAATAAGAGCAAGGTTATTAAGTACAGCAGGGTTGAGGGAGAAGTCAATTGGGGGATAAGTTTGAATGGAAAAAAAAAACTGGAGTAAGTGAAGTGTATTACATATCTGTTAGTGGATTTGGCAGCGGATAGAATTATGGAAGAGGAGAAGAATCATAATCTGAGGGAGGAGGCGAAAGTTCTGGGAGCGTTAAAGAATGTGTGGAAACCGAAAACACTATCTCGGAAAGCAAAAATGGATACGTTTGAAGGAATAGTGGTTCCAACATCGTTATATGGTTGCGAGGCGTGGGCTATGGATAGAGTTGTGCGGACAAGGGTGGATGTGCTGAAAATGAGATGTTTGAGGCCAATATGGTTTAATCGAGTAAGTAATAATAGGGTAAGAGAGATGTGTGGTAAGAAAAAGAGTGTGGTTGTGAGAGCAGAAGAGGGTGTTTTGAAATGGTTTGGTCACATGGAGGGTGAGGAAACATTGAATAAAAGGATATATGTGTCAGAGGTGGAGAGAAAGATGAGAAGTGGGAGACCAAATTGGAGGTGGAGAAGGTGGAGTGAAAAAGATTTTGAGTGATCGGGGCCTGAACATGCGGGAGGGTGACAGGCGTGCAAGGAATAGAGTGAATTGGCATTGGAATCACAAACACAGATGTAAAAAAGTCATTTAGTATTTTTGCATGGCTTTTGTCTTGAACCAAGTCACCGTTTTCCATGATTAATGGACCTGCTGACGGTAATGACTCTCTTGCTTCCAATATAACTGCAAAATTCCTGAAGGCGTCTTTTGCTGTTTGCAGCAATTATACTCATCATATTGACGTTTACTTTGTCTTATAACTCTTTTATTTTTTCTGCACAAATTTACAATACTTACCCTGTCATGTTGGCTATTAGGTTCTTTAATTATTCCTTCATCTATACTCATACCTCTTTCGAGGGTTTTCTTTTTGTGACAAAGAACATTATTCTTTACTGTTGACATCCCTCAATATTTTCTTCCTTAACCATCGTTGAGAATATATGTTGATATGGTTTCAGGAAAGGATACATATAGTAATGATAAAGAGGAGTTATGGAAAGAATTAATAATGAAACTGGTCATTTTCGTTTCATATGTTCTGTGTGTGGCAGGATGTAATCCCAGTAATCCTCGGAGGGCGTAAAAACTTATATGACCTTTGCATATGAATCAGATGAACCGAATTAAAACACTGCTAAATAGTGCTTGTACTTTTTTCCATAGTACGTAGCCTACTGTAAATTAACATGAAAGCGAAATTATTGCCAGATGTGAGGTACAATTAAAATTTTCCCACAATAACTAATAACTCATTCTATATGTGTGTGGGCTGAATTAGGGAAGTATCGTTAAAGAGACAAATTACTGATGCTATCTTCAATATCTATCTGATACACTTCCTCACATAATTCGTCTCAGTAGACTTAGGACAAGTTATTCATTAGAAAATATCATACAGCTGACAACGGCTTTCTGAATTTGTAAACAAATGTACAAGTCATGATCTGAGAGTAGAATGATTGCTGTGTTTCATGAGACAACTTTTGAAATTACATTTTCTGGTGACAGACTGTGTGCACTGCCGACCCATGAGCCACTTTCCTGGGCACCAACAAAACTATAAGATAATCATAAATCTGTGACTCGTTCATCATTTTACATTAGTCTGAGTTAAGTGTAAGATCCTGAAAAAGCCTTTGTAGCTCTTCAATATCTTCAGATACACTGTCTTGCACTCATAGTTTAAGTCAAGTCTAAAAACACACTCAGTATGATATGAACCTCTCTAGGGCTTCATTACGTAGATGAGCAATAGCAGATGCTCTCTATTAGTTTGAGAAAACTGTCACATACATGCCACGTTCCCATTCCTTTAGAGAATTCCACCGTAAGAATCACTACCGTCACCATCTTAAATCTCTTTTATTCTTTAACCAGCTTTCTCCTAGGGACAAATTCGAATGCCCTTTGTCTGTCTAAAGAGACCTATCTACCTCTTCCACCTGTGCTAGTTTTGAAATACCCCTTTCTTCTGCCCCGTTCAGGTCTTTGGGTCACAAGTGTTCATCCATTTGCTTTTTGGTTATCGTTTCATTGATTTACTGGTCGTGCCTATCTATGACAGGCTTCCAGCATGTAATATTTTCTCTCTTGTCTTTCATAGTGAGAATCATAGCATTTGCTCTCTTTCGCTTCCATTGTATCATCTATGTTCCTGTGAACACTTCTTTAAATATCATCTCTATATACTATACTATTTACCAGTACTATCTACATACTGATAACTATACCTTAGTATATACAGATAACTTAGAGATGGGCCAGTGGCTCACCAGTTGTCTGTCTTTCTCATGTACTCCCATGCATATTACAGTACTGGTGCTACCCACCTGAGTAGCGGCAGTGTTCGTGACGGATATGCAGTGAACCAGCACTTCGGTGACTGTCAAGTGTCATTCCTTTGACAAGGGAAACCGACTTTTCTTCCTCTCTCACCCACATGTGGATGGCTGTCTTTCAGTCCACAAACTTACTATATCTACTGATCCATAACACTTACAAGATATAACTCGCGCCACTTATTCTTCGAATCTCTATATTTTCCTGCGGTGAGTGCTACGCTCTAGCCCTGCCTCTCAGCAAATTAGTCGTAAATACTCATAAAGTACTCTCTCTCTCTCTCTCTCTCTCTCTCTCTCTCTCTCTCTCTCTCTCTCTCTCTCTCTCTCTCTCTCTCTCTCTCTCTCTCTCTCTCTCTCTCTCTCTCTCTCTCTCGCTTCTTATCCACCTGCGTATCAGGACGGTTAGTGATGGCCATAAAGTGAACGAGCATGTCAGTGGCTGTCACGTTTCACTCCTTAGACCCAGGTAGCTGTCTCTCTTTTTTGTCCTACTGACAAATGGGCACGTGGACAGCTGGCTGACTGGCTTTCAGTACATTTTATTCATTGTAATCAAAAACACGTAAATCACTCGACTCGTTCTTCGTAAATATATTTTTCTGCGGTGAGCTCTACGCGCTAGCCGTGCCTCTCGGCAAATTCTCGGGAATGCCCGTAAGTACTCCCTCTCTCTCTTTTTCTCTCCATTTCGTCGTAAGTACTACTCTCTCTCTCTCTCTCTCTCTCTCTCTCTCTCTCTCTCTCTCTCTCTCTCTCTCTCCCATTTCGTATTTTTTGTGGGAGGAAAAGCGCTCTTTTTACAACAACGGACTGATTGGAACTATGTGCCACAGGGAGGTGACCCTCACTCTGCAGACTGTTTCCGTTTCTGGGGAAGAAACCGGCGGAAACAGGGCCAGGACACCGGTTGTGGGTTTTCGTAGGGATAAGATATTCCTCCGGGGTAGTGTACGAGGATGACACACTCACGATGACTTGGCTGGGATACCGTGAGCAACATCCTGACCACTGATAAAGAGAGCAAGATTACCATGTTAAAGTGACACATATCACCAAAATCCTATTATCTCATAAGGATAATCCATCTATCTACCTGTTAAAGATGAGCAAGTGGAAATACTTGATATAGGCATTTTAACAAAGATTAGCTCCTCATTTAGCTTAACTGTAAAAATATATGAACAAAGATAAGATTAAGAAAATGTGAGATGCATTTGCACAATCAGATTTGCTATGCTAAGATGAGATGGTCAGCATAGCTCAGCTTGCTTGATAAGAGTAGAATGTTTATGCCAAAACAGGGAGGGAAATACAGCCTTTGCTTTGCAACGAGAAAAATGAAGACAGTGGACCTCTTGGACATACAGTCCAGAACACATTGAAAATAGGAGCTACGCTAGTAAAATAAACAAAACTGAATAAGCGAAATATAACACAAGCAGGATATAACCAGAATACTGCTGTAAACATGACACAGCCAAAAAGACTGGGCATTGACTGAATAACTCGATATACACAGGATAACTCAGTACAGATGAATAACTCAGTACAGTCAGGATAACTCTGTACAAACAAGATAACTCGATGCGTTTAGTATAGCTCTTACAGTTATCTCGTTCAGAGTAAGACAACGACCATAGAGATGTTGAAGATGATAACCGATAACATAACATCACAGGAAAGATGATTCAATAAAACCCACAATGAGGAAAGATACTAATGAAGAACCATTGAGAATTTAGTGAAGTGATAATAAGTGAGATGTGATGAAATCGGAATGAATGAGGCAGGCTAGAGGAATTTTGACAACCAACAGTAAAGAAAACTAAATCATAGGCTCGAACAAAGATGTGAGAATAAATATGCAAGGATTAAGAATTCAGAGTAACTGATCTAGTATAAGGAATTTACAACAAATAAGTTTGGGTAATGGTATGGAACCGTCCCAGCAAAGTGATCAATGGAAAATAGGATAACTAGACGCAAAGCTTGAAGAGAGCATCTCGTTTGTTCGTCTAAAATAACACAAGAATAAAGATATAGTCAGGATATATAGTCGGGCAGACCAGGAGAAAACGGGCAAGGTACTGTCAGAATACCGAGACTCATGATAACACAATCAGCTTCTCTGACTTGATAATACAGATGAATAACGTGGCTGGCATGGCAAATGTGGCACGGCCTTTATACCAACAAGAATAACAGAATCAGGATTATCTTCGGAGGATGATGAAGTTTTTTTTCTTTTCATCTAAAACAAGTAATTGTAGGGGAGAGGGAAGAAACACTCTCTGACAAAACTGGTGGGAAAGTACCGTGAATTGCTCAAAAGAGGAGAAAATAGAAGTGTATGGAAGTTTTGGAAAGCAGGTTATCACAGAGACTAACTGTGAGAGGATCTACTCGTAGAAATAACACTATATTGATGAGGGCCAGCAGACCAGGGCTGCTTGGAGACCCTCCCTCACACTGGTGGTGACGTCCTCAGTACGGGAGCCAGTTGACCAGGGCTTCCAGGACATCCCCCCCTCCATCACAAAGTATAACCAAAGTGACGCAGCCTCCACACTAACCCCACAACAGAACATTTTTTCCTGGATTAATAGCCGCATCACAAGACTTGACAAACTTATGCATTACAGAAACGAGCCTGCCGCGCCCACCACTGTGCAGGAGCCTGCCGCGCCCACCACTGTGCAGGAGGAGGAACTTACCGCACCAACCACCATGCTGGGGACAAAAAAAGCCCACCACTCAGTTACTATGGCGGAGGATAAGCCTGTCACTCCTATCACTGTGCTGGGGACAAATCCTATCAAACGGAACTAAACTTCTCACACCTACCGCTCTGTCGAGAGACGAAGTTGCTATACTTACCACTGTGTTGGGGGCTGAACGTAGCGCTCCTGACACTTCCTCTGACTCCTACTATGTCAAAGGAGGAACTGTACTGTGATGAGGAAGGAAACTGCCATGCCGAACATTGCGTCAGAGGACGAACTAATCATGCTATCAGATGTATCGAAAGCGAACGTGTCAGACTCACCACTGTCCCCAGGAACGATCGCACTATTCTTGATACTTTTTGTCAGACTGACTTGTCGCGGCTATCATTGTACCGGGGAAGGAACCATCCAAGCCTACTTTTATCTCGGTGGACGAGACTGTGATGCCGACTCCTGCGTCGGAGTAAGAACCCGAGACGCCTATTCTTGTGCTAAGGACGAACTTTACAAGCCACCTCTGGTGGTTAACGATCCATCTAGGGATGGAGGGACGAAGTTACCAGATGCCTCTGAGTAGGATGACGAATACATCTAGTCTACCATTGTATAACGGGATGAATCTGCCCTGCTTGCTACTGTGTAGACAAAAGAACAAGCAACACTACCATTAGCTGGGGTAAGAACCCCAATACATACTATTATGTCACGATGAACCCGTTTCCACCTACCACTGTGTTGGTGGCCGAAGCTGCCGTGGCTAATAGTGCATCAGGGGACGAAGTAGAAAGAAGGGGATAATCAAAATCATTGCAAAATTGTCCAAAATGACGTAAAAAAATTGTCAACGTCGTCCAAGAGGTTGCATGTGAAACTGAATAAATTCATTCATACTTACTTGTATGAGCACGATATTGAATATAGTCATTCACATTTGTATGAGACTTCTCATAATCATCTCACCTATGCGATAATAAATAATATGAAGTCCTAGAACAGCATTTTTGTAAGCTTCAACAACAGAAATGAAAATTTCTTGGAATCCTTCTTCAAAATCAAAGCCAATATCTGATGCAAAGGAAAATGTTATTCTGCGGGAAAAGCATCAAAACCCAGAATGGACCAACACTACTGAATATTTCCATTCTTTGTTCTCATGGGTGGTGACAGCCCAGCTGCAGACGTGCAATCTTTATATAACGTGAATATATTTTCTGAGACTTACTTTTAAACACATTTGGAGAAGTGAGAGAAACCGTAACCGTTACTGTAAACATGATGTGGTCTTGACTATGGAGATGTGAGAAGACCTAAACAATGATGGATGTAAGTCCAATATTGACCCAGAGTCCAGAGATATAGAACAGCGGTCTTGTATATATCCTCAGTTCTTTGCAGGTATGAAGTATTAGAGTGCCACTGTAGGATAATGATCTCCAAATATTGAGTTCTGTGTTCTCTTACATACTTCGTTTTCAAGAATGACCCATGGAACAGAGAAGCAGAAGCAACATTAATAACTTCCACTTTTTGCCGTTTTTCTATGAATTTTGATTAACCAGTAAATAGGGGATCAGATGACACTTGTTTATCGTAAAAAAACTAAGAACCTGCGGAAAAGTTAGAGTAGGAAGTATATAAAAATCTAGAAGTGAAGTTACAACCCAAAATTTCTTTATCCCAAGGCTTGAATAAGTCGAAGACAAGGTTTGATAACCACTGAGGATGAGGGTGAAGGGTGTGCCCACACACCCCACCTTAACACAATCTCATGCAATACACATGAGCTGAGTTATGAAACATGAATCATAACATTGCCATGATATGCTATGTTGTTAAGGTTATAATGTATAATATGGTTTTTGAAAGACACCTCGAAGTATATCTGTCCGCTCGCCTAGCCATTCTCAAACCTTCGTTTCAACATCCTACCAGATTGTGACTGTGCGTGAGATTTTGAGGAATGAAAACGAAAGAGAGAATGTAACAGATGATGAAAATGATGAGAATAGAAAATGGATGAGTATATAACATTTTACACCGTGTGACCGATCACCAAGTGGTACTGCAGACCTTGCACCAGATCACCATGTGGTGCAGTCATTCGAATGTGGCCAGATGGATAGAAGCTTCCCTGAGCCAGCCAGGCCGCATTCTCTAATGCTTACCATGATGACGCTTTCTTGGGCCAACCACATCAGCTGTTACACTGACTGCCATGGTAATGCTTCCCTGGGTCACTAACGCCAGCTGCTCAATAGCCTGCCATGGTAGTGCTTCTGTGGTCTACCCAGACCAGCTGCTTTAATGTCTTTCATGACAGGGCTTCCCAGAGCTACTGAGTCATCTAGCTGCTTTAATGCTGGGCAAGCGTCATACACTTCCAGCTGATGCACTACTGGGATACCGGTAGTTCAAAAGAGTTACGAGAATATTAGCTAGCCTGTCCTTTCTATCATTATAGATATATAAGTAAAACTTTTTCCAATTTCTTTTTATTGCGGTTCTTGTAGTCTTCCCAAACATTAAGATGGACAAGATATAAATAACTCTATGGGAGGTCGCACTGTAAATAGAAATAAAAAAAAGAATAACGGAATGATGAACCAAATATCATAAATTAATGAGAGAGAGAGAGAGAGAGAGAGAGAGAGAGAGAGAGAGAGAGAGAGAGAGAGAGAGAGAGAGAGAGAGAGCGTTATATATACCAATTCAATACATTTTAATTTCAGCCTCGTTAGACCAGCTTTCCTCCAACTTCCTATTACAATAGATCTGCAACCATAAAGGTACAGTATAACACATTCATTTCTCGCAACGGAGAGCGTGATGTCCATTGCACTGAACAAGAGAGAAATAGGAAACAAACAGGCCGGGTTCAAAAGCCTTCCAGACTAAGTACAAAAATCGGTTGCTTTCGTGCGCACTATATACACACACACACACACACACACACACATATATATATATATATATATATATATATATATATATATTCTTTTTCTTTCAAACTATTCGCCATTTCCCGCGTTAGCAAGGTAGCGTTAAGAACAGAGGACTGGACCTTTGAGGGAATATCCTCACCTGGCCCCGTTCTCTGTTCCTGCTTTTCGAAAATTAAAAAGAAAAATATATTTAAATATATATTTATTTTTTATTTTTCTATTTTGCTTTGTCGCTGTCTCCCGCGATTGCGAGGTAGCGCAAGGAAACAGACGAAAGAAATGGCCCAACCCACCCCCATATACATGTATATACGTACACGTCCACACACGCAAATATGCATACCTATACATCCCAATGTAAACATAAATATACACACACAGACACATACATAGATACCCATGCACACAATTCACACTGTCTGCCTTTATTCATTCCCATCGCCACCTCGCCACACATGGAATACCATCCCCCTCCCCCCTCATGTGTGCGAGGTAGCGCTAGGAGAAGACAACAAAGGCCCCATTCGTTCACACTCAGTCTCTAGCTGTCATGCAATAATGCCCGAAACCACAGCTCCCTTTCCACATCCAGGCCCCACACAACTTCCCATGGTTTACCCCAGACGCTTCACATGCCCTGATTCAATCCACTGACAGCACGTCAACCCCGGTATACCACATCGATCCAATTCTCTCTATTCCTTGCACGCCTTTCACCCTCCTGCATGTTCAGGCCGCGATCACTCAAAATCTTTTTTCACTCCATCTTTCCACCTCCAATTTGGTCCCCCATTTCTCCTCGTTCCCTCCACCTCCGACACATACATCCTCTAGGTCAATCTTTCCTCACTCATTCTCTCCATGTGCCCAAACCATTTCAGAACACACTCTTCTGCTCTCTCAATCACGCTCTTTTCATTTCCACATATCTCTCCTACCCTTACATTACTTACTCGATCAAACCACCTCCCACCACACATTGTCCTCAAACATCTCATTTCCAGCGCATCCACCCTCCTGCGCACAACTCTATCCATAGCCCACGCCTCGCAACCATACAACATTGTTGGAACCACTATTCCTTCAAACATACACATTTTTGATTTCCGAGATAATGTTCACGACTTCCACACATTCTTCAAGGCTCCCAGGATTTTCTCCTCCTCCCCACACTATGATTCACTTCTGCTTCCATGGTTCCATCCGCTGCCAAATCCACTCCCAAATATCTAAAACACTTTACTTCCTTCAGTTTTTCTCCATTCAAACTTACCTCCCAATTGACTTGACCCTCAACCCTACTGTACCTAATAACCTTGCTCTTATTCACATTTACTCTTAACTTTCTTCTTTCACACACTTTACCAAACTCAGTCACCAGCTTCTGCAGTTTTTCACATGAATCAGCCAACAGCGCTGTATCATCAGCGAACAACAACTGACTCACTTCCCAGACTCTCTCATCCACAACAGACTTCATTCTTGCCCCTCTTTCCAAAACTCTTGCATTCACCTCCCTAACAACCCTATCCATAAACAAATTAAACAACCATGGAGACATCACACACCCCTGCCATAAACCTACATTTACTGAGAACCAATCACCCTCCTCTCTTCCTACACGTACACATGCCTTACATCCTCGATAGAAACTTTTCACTGCTTCTAACAACTTGCCTCCTACACCATATATTCTTCATACCTTCCACAGAGCATCTCTATCAACTCTATCATATGCCTTCTCCAGATCCATAAATGCTACATAAAAATCCATTTGCTTTTCTAAGTATTTCTCACATACATTCTTCAAAGCAAACACCTGATCCACACATTCTCTACCACTTCTGAAACCACACTGCTCTTCCCCAATCTGATGCTCTGTACATGCCTTCACCCTCTCAATCAATACCCTCCCATATAATTTACCATGAATACTCAACAAACTTACACCTCTGTAATTTGAGCACTCACTCTTATCCCCTTTGCCTTTGTACAATGGCACTATGCAAGCATTCCGCCAATCCTCAGGCACCTCACAATGAATCATACATACATTAAATAACCTTACCAACCAGTCAACAATAGAGTCACCCACTTTTTTATTAAATTCCACTGGAATACCATCCAAACCCGCTGCCTTGCCGGCTTTCATCTTCCGCAAAGCTTTTACTACCTCTTCTCTGTTTACCAAATCATTTTCCCTAACCGTTTTACTTTGCACACCACCTCGACCAAAACACACTATATCTGCCATTCTATCATCAAACACATTCAACAAACGTTCAGAATACTCACTGCATCTCCTTCTCACATCACCACTATATATATATATATATATATATATATATATATATATATATATATATATATATATATATATATATATATATATATAGGTTTGCGGCAGGGGTGTGTGATGTCTCCATGGTTGTTTAATTTGTTTATGCATGGGGTTGTTAGAGAGGTAAATGCAAGAGTTTTGGAAAGAGGGGCAAGTATGAAGTCTGTTGGGGATGAGAGAGCTTGGGAAGTGAGTCAGTTGTTGTTCGCTGATGATACAGCGCTGGTGGCTGATTCGTGTGAGAAACTGCAGAAGCTGGTGACTGAGTTTGGTAAAGTGTGTGGAAGAAGAAAGTTAAGAGTAAATGTGAATAAGAGCAAGGTTATTAGGTACAGTAGGGTTGAGGGTCAAGTCAATTTTGAGGTGAGTTTGAATGGAGAAAAACTGGAGGAAGTGAAGTGTTTTAGATATCTGGGAGTGGATCTGGCAGCGGATGGAACCATGGAAGCGGAAGTGGATCATAGGGTGGGGGAGGGGGCGAAAATTCTGGGGGCCTTGAAGAATGTGTTGAACTCGAGAACATTATCTCGGAAAGCAAAAATGGGTATGTTTGAAGGAATAGTGGTTCCAACAATGTTGTATGGTTGCGAGGCGTGGGCTATGGATAGAGTTGTGCGCAGGAGGATGGATGTGCTGGAAACGAGATGTTTGAGGACAATGTGTGGTGTGAGGTGGTTTGATCGAGTGAGTAACGTAAGGGTAAGAGAGATGTGTGGAAACAAAAAGAGCGTGGTTGAAAGAGCAGAAGAGGGTGTTTTGAAGTGGTTTGGGCACATGGAGAGAATGAGTGAGGAAAGATTGACCAAGAGGTTATATGTGTCGGAGGTGGAGGGAACGAGGAGAAGAAGGAGACCAAATTGGAGGTGGAAAGATGGAGTGAAAAGATTTTGTGTGATCGGGGCCTGAACATGCAGGAGGGTGAAAGGAGGGCAAGGAATAGAGTGAATTGGAGCGATGTGGTATACCGGGGTTGACGTGCTGTCAGTTGATTGAATCAAGGCATGTGAAGCGTCTGGGGTAAACCATGGAAAGCTGTGTAGGTGTTTATATTTGCGTGTGTGGACGTATGTATATACATGTGTATGGGGGGGGGTTGGGCCATTTCTTTCGTCTGTTTCCTTGCGCTACCTCGCAAACGCGGGAGACAGCGACAAAGTATAATAATAAAAAAAAAAAAAAAAAAATATATATATATATATATATATATATATATATATATATATATATATATATATATATATATATATATATATATATATATATATATATAGAAGGCGACGAAAGGGGACGGGAGCGGGGTGCTGGACCCCCCCCCCAACTTGTATTTTAACTTTCGAAAAGGGGAAACAGAAGAGGGAGTCAGGCGGGGAGTGCTCATCCTCCTCGAAGGCTCAGGGGTGTCTCAACGTGTGTGGATGTAACCAGAATGAGAAAAACGGAGAGAGAGGTGAGTCTTTGACGAAAGGAACCTCGATGTTTTGGCTCTGAGTGAAACTAAGCTCAAGGGTAAAGGGGAAAGAGTGGTTTGGAAACGTCTTGCGAGTAAAGTCGGGGGTTAGTGAGAGATCAAGAGAAAGGGAAGGAGTAGCACTACTCCTGAAACAGGAGTGGTGGGAGTATGTGATAGAGTGTAAGAAGGTAAACTCCAGATTGATTTAGGTAAAAGTTAAAGTTGATGGAGAGAGATTAGTGATTACTGGTCTATATACACCAAGGCATGAGAAGAAAGATCATGAGAGGCAATTATTTTGGGAGCACCTCTGTGAGTGTGTTAGTAGTTTTGATGCACAAGACCGGGTTTTAGTGATGGGTGTTTTGAATGCAAAGGCGAGTAATGTGGCAATTGAGGGAATAGTTGGTGTACATGGGGTGTTCAATGTTGTAAATGGATATGGTGAAGAGCTTGTACATTTATGTGCTGAGAAAGGACTGGTGATTGAGAATACATGGTTAAAAAAGTGAGATATACATAAGTAGACATATGTAAGGAAAACAGATGGTCAGAGAGCATTATTGGATTACGTGTTAATCGATAGGAGTGCGAAAGAGAGACTTTTGGATGTTAATGTGCTGAGAGGTGCAACTGGAGGGATGTCTGACCATTATCTTGTGAAGGCGAAGATGAAGATTTGTAGAGGTTTTCAGAAAAGAAGAGAGAATGCTGGGGTGAAAAGAGTGGTGAGAGTAAGTGAGCTTGGGAAGGAGACTTGTGTGAAGAAGTGCCAGGAGAGACTGAGTACAGAATGGAAAAAAGGTGAGAACAAAGGAGGTAAGGGGAGTGGGGGAGGAATGGGATGTATTTAGGGAAGCAGTGATGGCTTGTACAAAAGATGCTTGTGGCATGAGAAGCGTGGGAGGTGGCCAGATTAGAAGGGGTGGTGAATGGTGGAATGAAGAAGTAAGACTATTAGTGAAAGATAAGAGAAAGGCATTTGGACGATCTTTGCCGAAAAATAATGCAAATGAGTGGGAGATGTATAAAAGAAAGAGGCATGAGGTAAAGAGAAAGGTGCAAGAAGTGAAAAAGAGGGCAAACGAGAGTTGGGGTGAGAGAGTATCCTTAAATTTTAGGGAGAATAAAAATGTGTTTTGGAAGGAGGCAAATAACGTGCGTAAGACAAGGGAACAAATGGGAGCTTCAGTGAAGGGGGCTAATGGGGAGGTGATAACAAGTGGTGATGTGAGAAGGAGATGGAGTATTTTGATGGTTTGTTGAATGTGTTAGATGATACAGTGGCAGATATAGGATGTTTTGGTCGAGGTGGTGTGCAAAGTGAAAGAGTTAGGGAAAATGGTTTGCTAAACAGAGAAGACGTAGTAAAAGCTTTGCGGAAGAGGATAGCCGGCAAGGCAGCGGGTTTGGATGGTATTGCAGTGGAATGTATTAAAAACGGGGGTGACTGTATTGTAGACTGGTTGGTAAGGATATTTACTGTGTGCATGACTCATAATGAGGAGCCTGAGGATTGGCGGAATGCTTGGATAGTGCCGTTGTACAAAAGAAAATGGGATAAAAGTGAAGGCTCAAATTACAGAGGTATAAGTTTGTTGAGTATTCCTGGGAAATTATATGGGAGGGTATTGATTGAGAGGGTGAAGGCATGTACAGAGCATCAGATTGGGAAGAGCAGTGCTTTTTTCAGAATTGGGAGAGGATGTGTGGATCAGGTGTTTGCTTTAAAGAATGTATGTGAGAAATACTTAGAAAAGCGAATGGATTTCTGTATAGTATTTATGGATCTACAGATGCTAGAGATGCTCTGTGGAAGGTATTAAGGATATGTGGTGTGGGAGGCAAGTTGTTAGAAGCAGTGAAATGTTTTTATCGAGGATATAAAGCATGTGTACGTGTAGGAAGAGAGGCAAGTGATTGGTTCTCAGTGAATGTACGTTTGCCGCAGGGGTGTGTGCTGTCTCCATGATTGTTTAATTTGTTTATGGATGGGGTTGTTAGGTAGGTGAATGCAAGAGTTTTGGAAAGAGGGACAAGTATGCAGTCTGTTGTAGATGAGAGAGCATGGGAAGTGAGTCAGTTGTTGTTCGCTGATAATACAGCGCTGGTGGCTGATTCATATGAGAAACTGCAGAACCTGGTGAATGAAATTTGTAAAGTGTGTAAAAGAAAAAAGCTGAGAGTAAATGTGAATAAGAGCAAGGTTATTAGGTACAGTAGGGTTGATGGTCAAGTCAATTGGGAGGTAAGTTTGAATAGAGAAAAACTGGAGGAAGTGAAGTGTTTTAGATATCTGGGAGTGGATTTGGCAGCGGATGGAACCATGGAAGCGGAAGTAAATCATAGGGTGGGGGAGGGAGCAAAAATTCTGGGAGCGTTGAAGAATGTGTGGAAGTCGAGAACATTATCTCCGAAAGCAAAAATGGGTATGTTTGCAGAAATAGTGGTTCCGACAATGTTGTATGGTTGCGAGGCGCGGGCTATGGATAGAGTTGTGCGCAGGAGGATGGATGTGCTGGAAATGAGATGTTTGAGGACAATATGTGGTGTGAGGTGCTTTGATCGAGTAAGTAATAATAGGGTAAGAGAGATGTGTGATAATAGAAAGAGTGTGGTTGAGAGAGCAGAAGAGGGTGTTTTGAAATGGTTTGGTCACATGGAGAGAATGAGTGAGGAATTATTGACCCAAAGGATATATAATATCAGAGGTGGAGGGAACGAGGATAAGTGGGAGACCAAATTGGAGGTGGAAAGGTGGAGTGAAAAAGATTTTGAGTGATCGGGGCCTGAACATGCAGGAGGGTGAAAGGCGTGCAAGGAATAGAGTGAATTGGAACGATATGGTATACCGGGTCGACGTGCTGTCAGTGGATTGAACCAGGGCATGTGAAGCGTCTGGGGTAAACCATGGAAAGTTCTGTGGGGCGTGTATGTGGAAAGGGAGCTGTGGTTTCGGTGCATTATTACATGACAGCTAGAGACTGAGTGTGAACGAATGGGGCCTTTGTTGTCTTTTCCTAGGACTACCTCGCACACATGAGGGGGGGGGGTTGTTATTCCATGTGTGGCGAGGTGGCGATGGGAATGAATAAAGGCATACAGTATGAATTATGTACATGTGTATATATGTATATGTCTGTTTGTGTATATATATGTATACATTGAGATGCATAGGTATGTACATTTGTGTGTGTGGACGTGTATGCATATACATGTGTATGTGGGTGGGTTGGGCCATTCTTTCGTCTGTTTCCTTGCGCTACCTCGCTAAGGAATAGAGTGAATTGGAACGATGTGATATACCGCGGTCAACATGCGTCAGTGGACTGTGCCAGGTCTCTGGAGCCTGGATATGCAAAGGGCGCTGTGGTTTCGGTGCAATACACATGATATGATACTGAAACTACAGGTCCGTTTCCACTTCTAGCTCCTACAAACTTTCCATGGTTTACCCCAGACGCTTCACATGCCCTGGTTAAATACATTGACAGCATGTCGACTCCTGTATACCATATCGTTCCAATTCACTCTATTTCTTGTACGTCTTTCACCCTGCTGTATGATCAGGTCCTGATCGCTCAATATGTTTTTCACGCCATCCGTCCACCTCCAGTTTGGTTCCCGCTTCTCCTTGTTCCCTCTACATCTGACACATATATCCTCTTTGTCAATCTTTCCTCACTCATTCTCTCCATAGAGTCAGGCTGGGCTCGCACGATTCTCTTTAACTGAAGACTGGGTTGGTGAGTGCCGTGTTGCTCCAGTCCAGAAATGGTAGTCTCTGAAGCTAGTGGCTGGTGAATACCGTGTCCCATCTGTACTAAGACGGCGTCAGGCCAACGTCATATTGGTGGGCCATCAAAGAGCTGCATGACGGTGGCCATGTTTATCTGGATGTTTATGACAGGTGATTTCTATCTTAAAGATGAATTACGTTAGGGCAAATACTTGTCAATGATTATCAGAAGTGAAAATATATTAGGATATATGCTGATAAGAATATGTAATCAAATTCCAAGGCTTAAGTGATAATATTTACGAGTTGGGAGAATGCTGCCATATATTAGAAAGCAGGTTATAAATCAGAGTATTATACAGTAAATTATAGTCTTCTTTTCCACATCAATTCATGACTTCACACAGGCAAATACCATCACTAAAGTAATATACGATAAGCAGTTTATATTAAGTAATATTATAACATTAATTAGAAAGACTGAATCGTCTGTCATAAGAGATCGCTCAGAATGTCGTTGAATACACTGAGCTGGAAAATGAATTATTTTCCTATAGAGGCATCTTTTAACCATACTGTTACAGTTAACTTAAACATAGGAGGGGATTATAAAGAGATCATTATAAACGTGGAATTTAAGACCAAAGACATGCCTGGAACATTATTCATTCATCTGAAGTTCGATGTAAGTCATGTCTTGCGATTAACTCCCACCACAAATATTCAATAAACTTATTCTTTGTTAAAGCCTTGTATTTGAGTGAGTCACAAAACACCAATGTTTACTCTTCTCTCGTGTCAGGCAGCACGAAGAATGGAGTCAGAGCTGCTAATCCCCCATGTTTACTATCCCTGATAATCACACCCGAGGAAAGTAAATTCCCAGCGATGTGAGGATTTCTGACAGTGAGTCTGCTCAGCTCTCTGCACCATATGTTGAACGTATATATATAATGCTCCACCGCCATGTCTGTACGTTAGTTGTAGGTGCCTAAGGGTGACATTTCTCACCCACTGTCGATACCTAATGCCTAGCTTCAGTACAGAGCAGGTTCGAGGAAAATGTACACCAAGAAATCCAATTCTTCTAGGCTCTGATACACTAAAAACACACGCATACACTGTGATGATGAATGGTTTTCTTTGCCAGCCTGTGCAGTGTCACTCAGGATCTCTTGGGACCGGTGTATAATACTAAAAAGAACGGCTACGTCTGTCATTACCTTGATGATGTACATACATCCAGCACGATCTTGGAGGAATATGACGCTGCGAAACATAGATGTTTTACTGAATATGTGTTTCAGTAACTTAATCCTTTTATTCTGCAGCAGGTTTACATTATAGTTTGTCCCGATGCTGTAAAGGAGGAAATTGACTTACAAGGTGTTTTCTGACTGGATGTGAAAACTTTGTGTTCACATCAAAAGGGCGGCAATGGAAGGTAACAAGATTTATGCTCAGTTTTTCTGGGGCGAGACCTTCAATCCTCCATTGTCTCGTCTTGAATGACGTTCCACAACACGAGAGTCACAGCAAATTAATCGTGCTAAGTGTTGAATCAGTATCTATCTAGATCAATAAATTTATTAATAAAGAAATATAAAAAGCTACAAATATGGCTGATAGTAGCCACAAACTACTGTCTGAAATTGTAGTGCCGTTATATTCCAAAACCTTGTTATCCCAGGATGCCTTGGAAAGACAAATGGTTATTCCATTACTAATTAGGCATATTAGTTTTAGCAGCCTAGTAGGCCTGGGTGGTAGGAAATCTGCCTCTCACTCAGTGGGTGATGGTTCATTTCTTACTAGTAAAGGTTTTAGTACAATTCATGGACATGCGCAGCTCTCATCACTCTCATCCTATAAACGTTATGTTTATGATCCATATTCATAAAATCCAAAAACAGAAATTTAAAGAAGAGAAATTACTTTTTCTCCCTCCACCACCACCATTCTAAAGCACATAACATCAAAACTAATCCACTTTTTGACAACTTTTTGAAAGGTTGCAGGTATTTTCTGTTTTCTCTTTCAGCGGAAAAAGAGAGTACATTTTTGGGTCTCTTTCTTTCATGTATTTTATCCACATATTTTGGATGTAGTAGTCATAGTTATATTCCAGACGAACCAGTTCTGTACATCTCCACATACTTGGCATATGTATATTTGGCTTCCTCACTGCAGTGTTGTACATATCTACGCACTTGACATCTGTATGTGTAGCATCCTCACTACAGTGTTGTACACGTCCGCACGCTTCTTCTCTACAGTGTTATACACCTCCACACAGTGTGTGTATGGACTTGTGGCCTCATCACATCGTTCGTTCTTATATTGTAATCGTAATGTAGCATAGCAATTTGGTTAAGAGAAAACTTTCCCCACTGTTAAACATTTGCATCGTTTGTAACCTATGTTTTGACACCTTGGTTCAAATGGACACGATGAGTAATTAACTTCTCTCACTGACGTCCTAAGGAATATATTTCAGACTTTCTCCCCACCTTCCTCCCTCCCTCCAACCTGCACCTCTTTGTCCTTACCCCTCCTTACCTTCTCCATGCCCATCTCCTCAACCATCTTCCCCAGGTGCTCCAATCCCAAGATATTTCAGGTGTTAGTAACCCTTGTTTAACATGATACCTTAGAACAACGAGATATATCAAATTTTACGTAGTAAGTAAAGCTTTACCTGATATATTAGGTTTCACATTATATATCAGGTTTTCCATAATGTTTTAACGCGTGTTCTGGTAATTTATTAGATTTATATAAAAGACAGAGGCACTGATACACGTTAAACAACGACAAAAATGCTGTATTAGGTAGTATATACAAGGTGCGGTAACAGAAGGCAGGCAGAGGATTATGGTGAAGTTGTAGTAAAGTTAGGTAGGTCGGATAATACGAGACAGTCATGGTAGCGTCCTGTGATGCTGGTGATGGTAGGCGTCAGATGGAGCAGGATCACGAGAAAGAGGTGTGTGGCTGCTGGTTAGTGCTTGAGTTGCACGAGGTTTCATGCAGGAGTATCGCAGGCGTGGCCGTATGTCCCTTGTAGGTACAGTTGCTGCTCGTGGCGGGCGGACGCGATGTCTTACGCGAGATTAAGCATATCATATGTGTAACACATCTCGCCCTGTGTGATGTCTTAGATCTAAGTTACATGATATCATTACAAGTTTCACGTGGTATCTTAGGATTTACCTGATATCGCAGGTTTTACGCAACGTCCCAACTTTTGTAAAAGCAAGATTTTACACAGTCAATTTTTTTGCAGGATATCTCATATTCTTTATGATATCTCAGTCTTTACCTGATATCAGCTGGAGATCAGCCAGTTCAGACGACGGGAGACGCATCATGAGAACAGTGTCCAGGATACAGTAACGTGTGGCATCACTTAGTGTCAGGAGACTGAGGGACTTAATGCACCAGCTGATACCTGTAAACAAACCAGCATTTACCTATATCTGTCACGAGAAGGACTCTCTCTCTCTCTCTCTCTCTCTCTCTCTCTCTCTCTCTCTCTCTCTCTCTCTCTCTCTCTCTCTCTCTCTCTCTCTCTCTCTCTCTCTCTCTCGTACCTAAAGATTCAGAGACTCAGCATAAATTTTCATTATAAAGAAATGAAAAATCTAAAGTATTTCTTAAGCTCTTTTATTCAAAAAAAAGAAACATTGATGTCTCCCTCAGAGTAAACTTAGATTCCTCTGGACTCGAGTGTATGTGCCTTCATGAGTACTTGTTCATACATAATTGATTGAGCGTACACAAGACTAGGTGTGCCCGGACTCTGCCAGAATAGGGTTACACCGCGAATGAGAAGAAAATCACACTGGTGAGGCTGTCACTTCTTACTCCAAAGGAATTCACCATATCCCTGCTACTGGATTAAGCGCAGCCTTGGAGTTACAGGAGCTGGTGGTAAGATTTCCTGGGTAACATTAGGCCTCCTACTCAAAAATTGATCTTGAGTATTTATGAATAATACACAAAATTATTGACTGTATGCCTACCAACTTTTACTTCATGAATGTGTGAGTTTCTGATATCGTCCAGTACCACAGACAATCTAGAAAGGACCTAGAGGCTTGTTGTCATTTGAATGTCTTCGTATTATTTGTATTCTTTGTACAGGAGCACATACATGTGGCTCTGTGCTTGCCCTTGTACACGAGCAATGGTGGGCCTACTCCACTCGAGTGATTTAGGCTGGAAGCTAACTTGGCTGATACAGTATCTTAACTCTTCTCGGGGCATGAATTGTTAAGCTTAGAAAGGATGGGTGACTGGTTAGCCAGGTAAATGTACATTCATGGTAACCCGACAAACTTACCCAGGATACGTTGGAAGGCCAGGAAAGCTCAGTAACTTGGTTAGCTACAACTTAAACATTTCCTCAGTTAGTTTATCAGCTGATGGTGTACAGTGGAGGTGGCAACCGTTCCTCACAAAACAGTTCCTCACGACTGTGACCGTCACAACACAGTGTAGAGCTAGAGACTGTTTGGTTCCAGGTGATCATTGTGCTGTAACAGACTCAGGATGGCTGTTGCATGTATTACAGACCACGGTTTTCCAGAGCCATATCACACGAACAGACAATTGATAAAGACACCTGAGCATAGTGTAAAGACTATTATCAGCGAGACAGGAATAGTATGATTGCGTCTGAAGCTGGGGTACATCTCTAGTGAGCCAATCTGTTGGCAGACTAAGACAGTTAAATCCTCTTAGATGACGTCCGTCTTTGATGTCAGATGAGCTGCAGCGGCAGGGGATCAAGGCAGTAACATTATCTGAGATGCTATGCCAAGCACTAGAGAGATCGGTATAGGTGGTAACACTATTCGCAACTTTGTTCTCACAGCTTTGAGTACTTCCCTCACAGCAATAACTCGTATCTTGCATCGGGCCTTCCACCTTTTACACATACCTCTTACACATATCTCACATCAAGTTTCACTTTCACATTTCACACCATCACTTAATATGAAATATCTCAGTCTCACACTTGACCTACAGCTTATGCCACACATTATACCTAAAGGGAAATAAGGAAAAGATGTTCAACTCCCTTTCCTACTCTGTCTTCAAATACTCTTAGCATCTATCGCTGTGCGAAAACCATGAATTAGGGTATTATACAGTAAATCATAGAATTAATAATTCTTTTTCAAGGTTAGCTCTCAGAGAAGGAAGGTCTTGTTTTCCGCATCATTTCATGACTATGTAGAGGTAAATGCCATCACTAGAGACACATGAAACGCATTATAAATTATGCAAGTAATATCATAACATTTATTGAAAAAGCTGAATCGTCTGTCGCAATAGATCATTCAAAATTTGATTGAATACTTGGAGTTAGAAGATGAATTATTTTTCTACAGAATCATCGTTTAACTGTATATGTTATAGTCTTAAACAGAGGAAGGGATTATAAAGAGGTCATTATAAACGTTGGATTTAAGACCAGAGACATGCTTGGAACACTAATTATTCATCCTCTGTTCAAGCTGTGAAATCATGCAAGTCATGTCTTACGGTTAACCTCCATCAAAAATTTCCAATACATTTACCTTTTGTCACACCCATGTATTTGAGTGAGCCACAAAACACCAAAGTTCACGTTTCTCGCGTGCTCAGGCAGCGCGAAGAATGGAGTCAGAACTGTTATTCCCCCATGTTTACTATCCTTCATAATCACACATGAAGAAAATAAATTCCCAGCGATGCGAGTATAGCTGAGAGTGAGTCTGTCCAACTCTCTATATCATAAGCTGGACTGGTATATATAGTGCGCCACCACCACGTCTTTATGTTAGTTATGGCTCCCTAATGATGGCATTTCTCACATACTGTCGCTGCCTAATGCTTGACTCCATTATGGTATTAGTGTATATAAAAGGAAAATGTATATCAAGAAACCTGATTCTTCTAGGCTCTGATACACTAAAAACAAATGTGCACACTGTGGTGATGAATGCCTTTCTTTGCCAACCTGTGTAGTGTCACTCAGGATCTCTTAGAACATGAGCATAATACCGAAAAGTACGGCCACGTCTGTCATTACCTCAATGATGTACATGCGTTTAGCACGACCTTGGAGGAATATGACTCTGCGACACATAGATGTTTTGCTGAATATGTGTTTCAGTAACTTTACCCTCATATTCTGCAGCAGCTTCATATAATATTCTTCCGATGCTTTAAAGGAGCGTCTTACATTCACGGTTTTTGCTGACTGTATGAAAAATCTTTGTATTTACATCAAAAGGGCAGGAGAGAAACGTATCGGGGTTTATGCTCAAGCTTTCTAAGGTGAGACCATCAGTCCTCCATCGTCTCATATTGAATAACGTTCCACAACACGAGAGTCACAGCAAATGAATCGTGCTAAGTGTTGTATCGATATTCATTCACGCAAATTGATCTATAAATAAAGAAATCTAAAGTTCTACAAATATGGCTGGCAGCAGCCACAAGCACTACTGTCTCTAATTAAAGTACGTAAAGCCTCATCAAACGTAAGTGTGGGTAACTTCTTTTTAGATATCCTTACGATATACAAGCTTTATCATGTGTTCATCCTATTTTTCTGAAAGCAGTTCTTTTCTTTTTTTAAATGAAATGAAATATTTTTTATGAAAAAGGATGGGTAGAGTACTGTGAGTGTGTGCTGTTGAATATCTTTGCTAAAGGGGAAAAATACAAAACATATCCAGTGTATAAACCTACCAACCAATAGGGATTTAAGAGTTTCGTCTTATCCTTCACGTTCCAAAACCTTGTTATCCCAGGATGCATTGGAAAGGCAATTGGTTATTCCATTACTAATTAGGCATATTAGCTTCAGCAGCCTAGTCGGCCTGGGTGGTAGGAAATCTGCCTCTCACCCTGTTCTTACTATTACAGGTTTTAGTATAATTCATGGACTGCCTAGCTCTGATCTCTCTCATCCTATGAACCTTATGTTCATGATCTACGGTCATTAAGTCCAAAAGACAGAAAATTTAGAGAAGAGAAATTACTTTTTCTCCCTCCCTCTACCACCACTACATAACAAAACTAATCCACTTTTTGACAACTTTTTGAAAGCTTGCAAGTATTCTCTAATTTCACTGAAAAAAGACACTTCATTTTTTGGTCTCTTTCTTTTATGTATTACTTTCCCATAATTTGGATGTAGTAAGCACAATGTTACATTCCAACCGGCCAGTGTTGTACATCTCCACATCTTTGACATATGTATGTTGGGCGTCGTCACTGCAATGTTGTACCCCTCCACACAACTGGCATGCATACTTGTGACATCCTCACTATAGTGTTATACACCTCCATACACTTGGCGTATGTACCTTTCGCCTCATCACATAGTTCGTCCATATGTAATGTTCATGATTTGATAAAATAAAACTGAATATTCTGTTTTTGGTTATGTGAGAGCTTCCTCTAATCTTTAAGACTTGCCTCATATGTAACCTAAGTGTTGACACCTTGGTTCAGATGGACACGATGATTAAATAACTTCTCTCACTGACGTCCTTAGGAATATATTCCAAACCTTCTCCCCGCCTTCCTCCCTCCTCCTAACCTGCACCTCCTTGTCCTTACTCCTCCCAGCCTTCTCCTTGCCCATCTCCCCAATCATTCTCCCCAGGTGCTCCCCGCCCGCGATTAAAGTGTAATCAGCGTGACTCAGTGACGAATGACATTTGATTTTTTCTTTAAATCTATTCACATCATTTTAATTGACATTTCCAGTCTTGGGCATAATTCAGGAGCAGATCAAGACGCGTGAATCCTTCTCCCAAATATCTTATTTTCCGTCAGGCGTCTGTATTGTTTCATAGTTCTCTGATGATGCGACAGACGAAAAGAGGAAGGATAGTTTTTCCACTGAGATACGTCAGTATATATAGATATATCTTATTGTAAGTCATTACTTAGGTTTTATGAATCATCTCAGTCTGTGTCATATCTCATGTTTTATGTGATCTCAGATTTTTCATTATAATTTAGGAGAGACAATGAGTCCCATGTTATTCCTGTTACCTCAGGAGTTAATGTCCCAGATCTTTCCTAACACCAGACGTTTTACGGCATATCTCAGGATCTCCAGTTCAACATGATAAGTATCAACCTTGGTAAGATATCGCACTTGGTACGATATCTTATGTCTTACCTCATTGTAGTATTATCTCACTTTTTCCGATACATATCGTATTAAAGGAGATATCTAATATCTTATGAGGTATCTCAAGTTTTTTGTGACAACTTTCTTTTCATAACTCATTTTGATTTTATTTTTCTTTCGGAAACATCATCCTATGTGTGATATATTTTACGTAACGTATCAACTTTTCTTACATTATCTTGAAATATAGTAACTCTGACATGATACCTCAGAACAACGAGGTATATCAAATTTTACGTAGTAAATAAAGCTTTACCTGATATATTAAATTTCACATAACATATCAGGTTTTCCATAATGTATTAACGCGTGTTTTGGTAAAAGTTTATTTGATTGGTATAACAGATAGAGGCACGGATACATTTCAAACAACGATAATATATACAACGTGAGGGAACAGAAGACAATTAGTTTCAGGAGGTTGAGGATTATGGTGAAGTAGTGATAGAGTTAGGTAGGTCGGGTAATACGAGACACGCATGGTAGCGTCCTGTGGTGCTGGTGGTGGTAGGCGTCAGATGGAGCAGGATCACATGGGGGAAGTGGATGGCTGCAGAGTCGACGTAGAGCTCTTCTAAGAGGTGAATTTGGCACGTATCACGGCTACTCGAGTGTGCAGCGACTGCCGGCTAGTGCTTGGGTTGCACGACGTTTCTGTAGTTGTGCCAGTTATGCAGGAGTGTCGCAGGTGTGGCCGTTGGTTAGGTTAGGTTAGGTATAGCTGCTGCTCGTGGCGGGCGAAGGCAATGTCCCACGCGAGTCCTGCCGAAGATGGAGTTCGATATGAGGCACCACAATGAAACCTGCCAGGATGATGAAACGTCAGGAGTCACGATGGGACATCTATTGACAGAGGAGACACCCTAAGTGCGACTTCAGTCCATCATCAAGACGTTAGGTATCGAAGTGGTGTACTTGTTGTCTGGTGGGGAGTCAACTGAGTGACTGACTTGCTGCATTGTGTTTTAAGATCATCGGACCTCTGCTTTGTGCGACACGGGCCTTTGCCTGTTGGAAACCCGTTCTTCGTTTCTATGCATGGTATGTCGGTGTCTTAAATGTGTGTTTAAGGTTTTCTGAAATACAGGCAACCTCTTATGGAGATGGTGCTGGGCGCGCTATTATCATCTCATGGAAAGTGGGCATTCAACTATGGTCTGGAGCAGATGTAGTATTTGGTTCTTGTTAAGTAGTGACGCCGCTGGTATTACGGACTTGATGCAGTGATACTCGGGTATTTTAAGGGCGGTGAGGTCAGGTCTGGGAGGAGTAGCTATTCCTAGAGGGGATTTAACACATCGAATGTCGCAAGCCTCTGAACTCTTGTCATGCTGGAGGAATAGAGGTATAAGTCCACAAGAGCTGCTCCTCTCGTACAAATAGTCAGGTTATCTATAGTTGTAGCGGCAGTTTGTGATGTGCTGCCGTCGAATATCGAGTGTGGGTGTCAGCGATTAATACTGCAGGTGCAGCTGTAAGACGGGACACCAAATACATATTTTTCGTGGATCATTAGGTCAGGTGAGGTCACACGCTTTCACCTGCCGCCTAGTCAGTTGCAACGTCATTAGGTGACACTTTGGGGGCGAAAGTGAGTCGCTACAGTTTTTACACTTATGTGAAACTTTTGCCTGTACGTGATATCGATGGCTTCACGAGATCGATCTGGTTTCGCTTAATATCTCAGGTTTTACGTGATATGACAGGTAACAAAATATTTTGTTCTTAGGTTGTCCAGCATGACTAATGTTTTACATTCTATCCAAGTTGTTTCAGATGTAAATCATATTTCACGTCTTACAAGATATCTAAAGTTTTACGTAAATATCAGATTCTACACGTTATTCCATGACTTCCGTCACACGTATACTTTTACGCTGTTATATTTGATAGTTATGATTTTACGAGATGTATCACACTGAAAATGACACGAGATTTTGCGAGACATGTTAATATGCACAAGGTACATCAGGTTTTAGTGATGTCTTGTAATTGAAGTAATATCACAAAATGGATATGATATCTTAAATCTTACGAAAGGGTTTTGGTTCCATATATGTCAGCATTCATCTATTATCCCAAGTTTCAAGTAACATTCTAGATTTGACTTGATATCTCTTTTTTTCTGTAGCTTCGTTGTCTCTCTAATCATATTTTTTCATGTCTGACACAGTAAGTGATAACATGTTTCACATGACATTTCAGGGTTCACGAAGTGTGTAAGATTAAGCATATCACATGTGAAACACATCTCGCCCTATGTGATGTCTTAGATCTAAGTTACATGATATCATCACAGGTTTCACATGATATCTTAGGATTTCCCTGATATCCCAGGTTTTACGTAACGTTCCAACTTTTGTAAATAGAAGAATTGCACGATGTCTATTTTTTGACAGGATGTTTCATGTTCCTTATGATATCTTAGGAATTACCTGATATCTGCGGGAGATCAGCCTGTTCAGACGACGGGAGACGCATCATGAGAATAGTGTCCAGGATACAGTAACGTGTGGCATCACTTAGTGTCAAGAGACTGAGGGTCTTAATGCACCAGCTGATGACTGTAAACAACCCACCATTAACCTATATCTGTCAGGAGGAAAATTTTCTCGATGATAGCCCTTGAGGCATTTCTAATTTTCTTCTGGACTAACTGGAGTATATTAGGACTAATTGGAGAAGAGAAGGACTAATTCACCAAAAGAAGAAAACATATAAGGAATTCTAGTCAGTGGGATCCGATGAATATCTCCAGGAATTAATCAAATTCCAAAGAGACTGTAAGAAGGTCATAAGACAGAGCAAACGCGACGAAGAAAAAAGAATATCCTTCAAAGTTGAGAATAATCCTAAGGAATGCTATAGATATATAAGATATAGGAAGAAAGTAAGAGAAAGAATTGGACCATTACGAAACGAACATGACACACAAACTGCTGATGATAGAGAAATGGCTACCATACTAAATTATTCTTTTAAGTGAAGAAACATCTCGAATACCGCAACCAATGAAAATGTTTCCAGGATCTGATGAAGAAGAGTTGAAGGTTAGAGAGATAGATAAACCTGAAGTACTTAAATACCTTAACAAATTAAATCCTAACAAATCCAAATGCCCAGAGAACTTAGCTCTAAGATTTTTGAAGGCCAGGAGACAGCTGATATACCACACAACCAGACTATTCAAGAAATTTCTACACGGATGGTCAGGTGCTTACTGACTGGATACTAGCAAATGTTACGCCTGTATACATAAAAGGAGACAAAAAGTGTGCCTTCAACTAACTCCCAATTAGCTTTACGTCAGTTTTAGTAAAATGATGAAAAAAAATACTAGATAAAATTTTCACTTTCCTAGAAAACATCATATCGGACAGTCAACACGGTTTCCGCTAGAAGAGATCCTGCCTGACGAATTTGCAGGATTTTCTTAATGTTGTTTATCAGTATTGGGACGAAATATTACCGTCTGTTGTAGGATACACAGATTTCCAAAAGGATTTTGATAAAGTACCTCACAATAGACTTTTACATAAAGTCAAAGCACACGGAATCGGTGAGTAGCTATGTACATGGATCAGCGACTGGCTTACCAGAAGAAAGCAGCGTGTAGTGTTAAACGGCGAAACCTGAAAATTGGCTAGACGTAACGAGTGGTGTGCCACAGGGGTCGGTCTTAGGCACAATTCTTTTCATGATATTCATGAATGACCTAGAGCTTGGCCTCATATCTAAGATCTCCAAATTTGCTGACGATACTAGACTATTAGGTAGAGCTGTAAACAGACGGGACTGCGAAATGATTCAAAGAGATTTCAACTTACTAGCAGAATAGTCAGACAAATGGGAAATGATTTCTCATATAGACAAGTGTACAGTTATGCACTTTGGAAGCAAGAAACTGCGCTACGACTATAAACTATACGGAAACTCTAACTCAAGTAAATGAAGAAAATGACCTTGGAATTATCATTAAAAACAAACTGAAATACGCTAAACAGTGTCAAGAAGCAAGTAATAAAGGTAACAGATGTTAGTTTTCATAGCCAGGAACATTGATTATAAGACATCAGAAACAATTTACACACTTTATAATTCTCTAGTAAGGCCACATCTTCAATATTTTTCAAGTTTTGGTCCCCAAACTATAAAAAAGGCAATGAAAAAAGTAGAGAAAGTACAAAGACGGGTGACAAAACTGATCCCATCCTTTAGAAATCTGGCATATGAAGAGAGGCTAAAACTATCAGATCTCCTCTCCCTTAGAAAAAAAGGTAGACTTCACGGCGACTTAATCCAAGTGCTGAAAATTCTGAACAAGTTCGATAAAGTAAACCACAAAAATTTTTTTCGAAATAGAAGAAAATACAGGTACTAGGACAAATGGAATAAAACTCAAAGATAAAAGAGGTAATACGGACGTGGAGAAAACTTCTTTTCTAATAGGTGTGTTGAGCACTGGAATAAGTTACCGTTAGACGTAGTTTATGCTAAAACTATGAATACCTTCAAAAGTCGTTTAGACAGATATTTCATATATTCAGGTATATTTTGAGAAAACTCCAGAAAAAAAAAATGATTAACGACAGCGTTAACTGGGACACTAGCAGGCTACTGTGCAGCAGCGGGTGGTCGGTGAAAGGGTAAAAAAGTACTGAGCGGAACTACATTATTTTGTCAAGATAGATAACCATTTTTTTTATTCAAACAACCCAATTGTGGGCCAATTGGGTTTCATGCTGTCTGTCTTTCTCATGTAAACATATGTAATGAATTAGGGATTTATACAGTAAATTATAGTATGAACAATTCTTTGGTAAGGTTAGCTTCTCAGACGAGGAAGGTCTTTTCCGTATCATCTTATGACTATACATATGCAAATGGCATCACTAGAGACACATACGATACGCAGTATAAATTTTCTAAGTAATATTATAACATTCATTAGAAATACTAAATCGTCTGTTAGAAGAAATCACACAAAGTGTGGTTGAGTACATTAAGTTAGAAGATGTATTATTTTCCTATAGAGGCATCATTTAACTATGTACATTATAGTTTGTAACAGAGAAGGGGATTTTAAAGAGGTCATTATAAACGTCTGTCTTAAGACCAAAGACATGCCTAGAACACTCGTTATTCATCCGAAGATCATGTTGTGAAATTTCGATGCAAGTCACGTCTTGCGGTTAACCTCTACCAAAAAATTCCAATACATTTATCTTTTGTCACACTCATGTATTTGAGTGAGCCACAAAACACCAACGTTCACGTTTCTCGCGTGCTCAGGCAGCGCGAAGAATGGAGTCAGAACTGTTATTCCCCCATGTTTACTATCCTTCATAATCACACATGAGGAAAATAAATTCCCAGCGATGCGAGTATAGCTGAGAGTGAGTCTGTCCAACTCTCTATATCATAAGCTGGACTGGTATATATAGTGCGCCACCACCACGTCTTTATGTTAGTTATGGCTGCCTAGTGATAGCATTTCCCACCTACTGTCGCTGCTTGATGCCTGACTCCATTATGATATTAGCGTATATGCAAGGAAAATGTATAGGCTCTAATACACTAAACACACACACACACACACACACACACACACACACTGTAGTGAGGAATAGTAAACACACACACACACACACACACACACTGTAGTGAGGAATAGTTTACTTTGCCAACGTGTGTAGTGTCACTCAAGATCTCTTTGGATCTGTGCATAATACGAAAAAGTCATTACCTTAATGATGTACATACGTTCAGCACGA
The DNA here is from genome assembly GCF_036320965.1 of Panulirus ornatus. Classification (NCBI taxonomy): domain Eukaryota; kingdom Metazoa; phylum Arthropoda; class Malacostraca; order Decapoda; family Palinuridae; genus Panulirus; species Panulirus ornatus. The sequence goes on from NC_092241.1 coordinate 10,322,474, forward strand.
CCTTGGAGGAATATGACTCATAGATGTTTTGCTAAATATGTGTTTCAGTAACTTTACCCTCATATTCTGCAGCAGGTTTACATTATAGTTTGTTCCGATGCTGCAAAGTAGCCCATTAACGATGTGAAATCTTTGTGTTGACATCAAAAGAGCAGCAATGGAACGTACCAAGATTTATGCTCAAGCTTTCTGAGGTGAGATCTTCAGTCCTCCATCGTCTAGTCTTGAACGATGTTCCACGGGAGTCACTGCAAATGAATCGTTTTAAGTGTTCTATCGATATTTATCTAGATCAAGAATTTATTACGAGAGAAATATAGGAAGTTACATATCAAATATGGTTGACAGCAGCTATCTGAAATTACAGTACGTTCAAGCTCATGAAAAAATATGTGGAAGTGATTTCTTTTTAGTTATCCTTATGATATACAAAAATAGTATAATCAAGGCAGTGAAACAAATCTATTATATGTTCATCATATTCCACTGAAAGATGTTCTTTTTCTTTACAAAAAGTCGAAGTCATTCTTATGAAAAAGGACGGGTGGAGTAATGTGAGTGTGTGTGTTGAATGTCTTTGTTAAAAGAGAAAACTACAAAATCTATACAGTTTCAAACCCTACCAATCAAATGGGATTAGGGAGATTGGTCTTGCTCTTGCTTTCCAAATCCTTGTTATCCTAGGATGCATTCGAAAGACGAATGGGTCGTCCATTGAAATAGGCTTGTTAGCTTGTTAGTCGGCTTGGTTGAAAGCAAAACTGTCTCTCACCCAGTGAGCAATGGTTCAGTTCTTACTAGTAAAGGTTTTAGTATGGTATATGGAAATGCGCCGCTCTGATCACTCTGATCATATAAATCTAACGTTTATGATCGATGTTAATTAAAAAAAAGAAAACAGAAAAATCTAATGAAGAGAAATCACTTTTTCTCCCTCCACCACCTCTATTCCAAAGCCTGAACATGAAAACTAATCCACTTTTTGACAACTTTTGGAAAGCTTGCAGGTATTTTCTAATTTCACTGGAGAAAGATGCTTCATTTTTTGGTGTCTTTCTTTCATGTATTACTTTCCCTATAATTTGGATGTAGTAAGCACAGTGTTACATTCCAACCGGCCAGTGTTGTACATCTCCACATCCTTGACATATGTATGTTGGGCGTCGTCACTGCAATGTTGTACCCCTACACACAACTGGCATACATACTTGTGACATCCTCACTATAGTGTTATACACCTCCATACACTTGGCGTATGTACCTTTGACCTCATCACATAGTTCGTTCATATGTAATGTTCATGATTTGATAAAATAAAACTGAATATTCTGTTTTTGGTTATGTGAGAGCTTCCTCTAATCTTTAAGACTTGCCTCATATGTAACCTATGTGTTGATACCTTGGTTCAGATGGACACGATGATTAAATAACTTCTCTCACTGACGTCCTTAGGAATATATTCCAAACCTTCTCCCCGCCTTCCTCCCTCCTCCTAACCTGCCTTCTCCTTGCCCATCTCCCCAATCATTCTCCCCAGGTGCTCCCCGCCCGCGATTAAAGTGTAATCAGCGTGACTCAGTGACGAATGACATTTGATTTTTTCTTTAAATCTATTCACATCATTTTAATTGACATTTTCAGTCTTGGGCATAATTCAGGAGCAGATCAAGACACGTGAATCCTTCTCCCAAATATCTTATTTTCTGTTAGGCGTCTGTATTGTTTCATAGTTCTCTGATGATGCGACAGACGAAAAGAGGAACGATAGTTTTTCCACTGAGATACGTTAGTCATGACTTAGGTTTTAGGAATCATCTCAGTCTGTGTGATAAGCTTTTCAAGATACCTCAGTTGTTCCGTAATATTCAGGGAGATACGATGAGTCTCTTCTTTTTTCCTGTTATCCCAGGCTTGGTGTTCCAGATTTTTCTTAGCTCCATATCTCAGGATCTGCTTGATATTTACATGAAATACATCATCCATAATGAGATATCCATGTTTGTATGCAGCACACTTAGAATGAAGGACACATCTGAGTCTTTATGTGTTATCTCATTGTAGAATTATATCAGGTTCACTGATTCCGAACTTATTTAAGGTGATATCTAAGTTAATACGAGATATCTCAGCCTTTTTATGATATATCACTGTTCATGTTTTTTTTTTTTTCATCTTCTCAGTTCTCTAGAAACATCAGGCTATATGTGATATCAATATCATGTAATATCTCAACTTTCCTCAGATGTGTCATGATGTGTGACCCATGTTTAGCACGTTTCCTCGGAATAACGAGATATATAAAATTCTACATAGTAATTCAAGTTTCACGTACTATGCTAGGTTTCACATAACTTCAGAGGTTTTCCATGATATCTACATTTATGTTAAAACTTTGTTTGTACTTGATATCCAAGGTTTTATGAGATACATCTAGTATTACATGATATATTAGGTTTTACCCGATATTACAAAGTTAACAATGTATCCTTAGGTTGTTCGACATAACCCATGTATTAAGTCCTATCTTTGTTTTCCTGATGACAGGTTGTGAATGATATTTCAGGTCTTACAAGATATCTGAAGTTTTACATGAAATATCAGACTTTACACATTATTCCATGACTACCGTCACACCTATGCTTGTACATGGTTATACTTGATGAATATGATCTTACGAGATATTTCACATTAAAGATGACACTTGTCATCTTCCACACTATGTTAGTATTTGCAAAGTACATCAGGCTTTAGTATTGTCTAATATTTGAAGCAATGTCACAAAACAGAAATGTTATATCAGATTTTACGAAAAGGTTTAGAATTTTGATGCTTAGCCTTTTATCAAATACCCAAGACTTCATATCTTGTCCTACGTTTTACGTGATATCCCTTGTTTTCTGCTGTAGCTTCGTTATCTCTCTAATCTTATTTTTTCATGTCTGACATAGTAAGTGATACCATGTTTTACATGACATTTCAGGGTTCACGAAGTGTGTAAGATTAAGCATATCACATGTGAAACACATCTCGCCCTATGTGATGTCTTAGGTCTAAGTTACATGATATCATCACAGGTTTCACGTGATATCTTAGGATTTACCTGATATCCCAGGTTTTACGTGTCGTCCCAACCTTTAAAGATGCAAGATTTTTCACGATATCTCATATTTTTCAAGACATCTCATGTTCCTTATGATATCTGTCTTTACCTGATATCTGCGGGAGATCAGCCAGTTCAGACGACGGGAGACGCATCATGAGAATAGTGTCCAGGATACAGTAACGTGTGGCATCACTTAGTGTCAGGAGACTGAGGGTCTTAATGCACCAGCTGATGACTGTAAACAAACCAGCATCGACCTATATCTGTCATGAGAAGGACTCTCTCTATAAATCATTAAGTCCGCGTACACAAGACTGTGCTGGCATAAGGTTACAAAGCAAATGAGAGAAAAATCACGCTGGCGAAGCTTTGTCACTTCTTACTCCTAAGGAGTCCATCATATCCCTGCTACTGGAGGCAGCACAGCGTTGGAGCTGCAGGTACAGCTGGAAGAAGTTCCTGGGTAGCGCTAGGACTCTTTCTCAGAAAGTGGTCCTAATCAGTTATCAATAATACCCAAGATTCCATTAAGATTTTTACCTGTAAGCCTACCAACTTTTGCCACATAAATTTGTGAGTCTCTGATATCGTTTGTTGATATTTGAGTTCCTTTATATAATTTTGTATTACTTTGCTTAAGACGACGTATATATGGCTCTCTGCTTACCTTTGTACACTAGAAATGATGTGCGTACTCTATGAACTTCTCTGGGATGAGTTAGGCAACAAGCTAGTTTGGCTGATAAAGTACTTGTATGCCTTTGTATTCACCCGACCGAACTTTCCTCAGGGCATGAATTGTTTAACTGAGAAAGGATGGTATCCTAGTTAGCTTGGCACATGTAACTACTTGGAAACTCGTCTAAACCACCCAGGATACTTTGGAAGGTCAGCTAAGCCCAGTATCTCGGTTAGCTTGAACGTAAACATTTCCTCAATTTATCAGCTGATGGTGTAGATGTGAGGTGGCAACCGTTCCTCACAAAACAGTTCCTCACGACTGTGATGACCGTCACAACACAGTGTAAGCTAGACACTGTTTGGTTCCAGGTGATCATTGTGCTGTAATAGACTCAGGATGGCTGTTGCATGTATTACAGACCACGGTTTTCCAGAGCCATATCACCCGAACAGACAATTGATAAAGACACCTGAGCATAGTGTAAAGACTATTATCAGCGAGACAGTAGTTGCATGATTGCGTCTGAAGCTGGGGTAAATCTCTAGTGAGCCATTCTGTTGACAGACTAAGACAATTAAATCCTCTTATATAACGTTCGCCTTTGACGTGAGATGAGCTGCAGCGGCAGGGGATCAAGGCAGTAACATTATCTGAGATGCTATGCCATGCACTGGAGAGATCAGTGTAGGTGGTAATCTATTTACAGCTTTGGTCTAATTGCTCTGAGCACTTCCCTTACAGCAATAACTCGTATCTTGTACCAACACTTCTATCTTTTACCCATGCTTCTTACACAAGTCTTACACTACCACTTTACATGAAATATCTTACTGTCACGCTCCCCTACTGCTTACGTCCCACATCATACCAAAAAAGAAAAAAGAAAAAGATAATCAACTCACCTTCCTACTAAGCCTTCCAAAACATTCTAACCGTCTAGCACTGCACAACCTTCGTTATCGTCAACCCAAGACTGTATAAATTGCACACCAGTCTCCCTCACATTCGTGTTTTGCTCACTACTCTAACTACGCCCTGGCCTCCTATAGGTTGTAGAGTCATCAAACCTCTCGGTGCTACTCTAGACGACAACCCAAGGTGGAAGGAATCTGCTTACACAATATCGATAACCTCGGTTGAGCTATCATATATTCACTTTCGTAGACTCAGTACACTTGCATCTACTTCACCTGAACTAAAGAACATATTGAAAAATGTTCTTTCTCCTGACACTCGCTTTTGACTTCCCCGCCTATTTTCCTCCTTATCCACCACAAAACAGAATCAACTAGAAAGTCTGTACGAAAGAATAGGCAATACCTTTGAAATACCTTTCGAAACACTGCTTCTGTTATCTCTCGCCATCCATCACCAGGACCTCATCAACAGTTCATGAAGAGACTATTGCGCCAAAACAGATAACCTAGAAATGGGCTAACAGACCATTTGTTATCTAATTTTGCCATGTTCTCATGCACTCGCACCCGTGACGCTGTCACCTCTTGCAACCAGATATCCTTCGTCCCTGAGTTGCAGTTTCATACACAAACGGCTCGAGCCCATTCCATCTCCTACTATTATAACATCTGTGTTCGAACCAGTGTAACCATCTTAAACAACTTTTAATGCTTGTGTAAACATTGTTGACACTGCCCCCCCTTGTTATAGCCGTAATATATCTTCTGAATCTACTTACTCTTTGCTTTTAGCTTTTGGCTGCATTTCCACTTGATTAGCAGTTTATCGTTATCATTGTTATCATCATTATCTTTAATGGCATTATTAACTTTATAATTCTAATGAAAATGATTATCATTTATGTCATCAATAGTATAATATCTATGACATCATCATTATAACTGTTATCAATATTGTTATTATGATTATCATTTTCAAACACATTCATGTCCCACAACTGCAGCCTGTATCAGATCCCACCATCTATGTCTCACACACGCCTGCCATATCCCATCATCGTTCTCAAACCCTTATACCTTCCACTTTCCTTTTGCCCTCCATCCGTACACTTGATTTCGCTTACCAGGAAATCATATAATCTTTATACGTCCTTTCCATACTGCACACCAACACCCAACACCTTGTTTCAAATTCACACATTTCACTCACATTTCACATCCCTACCTCACTATTCACGCTTTTAATCTGCATCCACACCCAACATAATTGCCTCACATCTGCATCTTTTATCCATCCCACGAATACACACATCACACCCGCTGCTAACGTCCATCCCACACATCCACACCTCACACTTGCGACTGACGTGCATCACACACACCCTTCATACACTCCTACACACCTACAGCTGACGTACGACCCACACGACCACACCTTACACCTGCATTTGACGTCCATCCAGCACACCCACACCTTGCGACTGACGTAAATCCCACACACCCACACCCCACACCTGCAGCTAATGTGCATCACACAAATCCACACCTTCCACCTGCGGCTAACGTACGTCCCACACACCAACTCCTCACACCTGCAGCTGACATCTGTCTCACACACCCACACATCACTCTGACTCTCACATTTATAACACAAACCCACACACCTGAGCTCATAATAGCAATTTCTATCCATGCCTCACACTTCACTTCAACAAAACACCTAACACACAAAATCACACAATATATCTTAACATAATATCACACATTAATACTAATTATACAATTCATATCTAACTCAACACATCCCCACTCTCACTTTCACATCTCCAGCCCACATCTCCAAGATGCATTTCATTCCTGCATCTCTCACATGGAATCTAATTTGACAACTAAGACCCAAAATCTCACTCAATGACTCACTCACATTTGCTTCCACATCTTAAATTCCGCTCTCATACTAATTACCATATTTCACTGTAGCATATCTTCATTTCATTCCCATATCTCACACCTCCATCTCATTCTCACACACTTGACACGTTTACCTCTCTCATATTTCACTCTAACACACCCTCTCCTCACAGCTATGTCTTGGGTCAGTATCTCACTCTAACACCCACATATCGCACCGACAAATTGTCCTCACAACTTGTCCTCATCCAGGTGCCTACTCTACATGACAGCAAGTCACTGTCAAACTGGATTAGCCAGCATTTTGTTTTCAGATGATTATGTCTTGCAAAATGTTTTATTCACCGTTGCGAATATTTACATGTATAACAGTAAAGATTCAAGCCGAGTCTTTCGTTTAAGAAGGTAGTTATACCACTGTGTTACCTCAACAAAGGGAGCAAGTTTCATGAAAGAGACAGGTTTCATTCTCTAGCATGCCGGCAGGACCATCGTCATACTGAGATGATAATGGATGAACTCGAGGAGAAATAAATACCAGTATTGTTAGTGAGTTTGTCTAACGTTACACTAGACGTCTTTGTTGGTGCGTTTGTCTAATGTTCAGTACCACATATGTTTGTACATTTGTCGAGTAACATGTGTTATACAGGATATGTGTCTATCCGATGTTGTACCACCAATAAAAGACGCCTCAAAACACATACCCGTAATTTTGACATTAACAACCCATAGAGGACTGTCTTAAGAAGAATTCAATGATCTCATCTGTCGATGCAATATTGGGAACTCTTAGCCCCACCACATAAACTAGATTGAATACGCAACCTGCACCCTGAGCAGACGCCTCTTACTCCACTTACAGGAAGGTGGAGTCAAACAACATCATGAATAAAAGCACGAAACGAGACGAGCAAGGAATACAGTGAATAACACCAAATCATTACTAGTTGCAGGACTCGGAGGAGACTACACATATTCCAAGCCATTCACATTAGAAAGAAAGCAACTATCATCAACATCCAAACAAACATGACCAACGTCATAAAGCACTTTGATGGTCCGCCAATAGGACGTAGACCTAATGACGTCTTTGGACATATAGGACACGTCATTGACCCACAAAAAGCTACTGAGTCCACCACTTCCGGTTAGGAGGAACGTTTCACTGACCGACCCAGTAATGGGTTACGAAGGTAAGAGAGAATCAGACGAGCCCAACCTGACCTTACCTCTGTAAGACTCACGCACACTACCATTAATTTTTCATTAACTATTTGTTATTATCATTTTACTGTGAGTTACATAGAGTTAGATGCATGTTCCCACGGGCTACTGTTTCTCAGGATGTTTGAACACGTAAGAGCTGATCTGTTATTTGAACACGTAAGAGCTGACCTGTTATTTGAACACGTTGTTGAATGGGTGTTGACGGACTCCCATATAACTCCTGTCAGTGTGACGTGAGGGGACACACTGGCCAGCATCGTCACACTGTTCGCTAGGGTGTGTCGTAGTGTGTCATAAGACTATAGCCTAGAGTACTACAGATGTACGTACATATTCTTTTGTAATAAATCTACAAAGGCCGCCTGATCTTCATTGACTACCATCCACGAAGAAGACCTGTATTCATTCCTGACAACTCAACCTTACAAATGGACCTTACAAATGGTGGCAGCGAAGTAAGAACCTACGTGACCGCGGACGACCGTCACGTCTACTTCATATTTCTACGCCTGGTGGTCCCAGCAGTCATACAAGCCTACCTGACAGTCTTGGCGCTCGCTCCACTGGACGTTAAGGGCGGAATCCACAGCCGACTACGTTCTCCATCACCCGTATCTCCAGGCAGTGAAGGTACGTCTATATTGCATTGCTGACACTGTGTCACTTGCAAGGGAACACAGCGCCTCCACCGTGGAGTGTTGTCATCACATCCACGCGTCTCCAGCAAGGTCAGCGATCCTGCCAACACCAACGTGGAGGTCATCCAGACGACCACTCTGGAGACGCACCATCAGCAGCCGTGGCGACATCCCAGACGTCAGCATCGCATTAATTTGTTTATGGATGGGGTTGTTAGGGAGGTGAATGCAAGAGTTTTGGAAAGAGAGGCAAGAATGAAGTCTGTTGTGGATGAGAGAGCTTGGGATGTGAGTTAGTTGTTGTTGGCTGATGATACAGCGCTGGTGGCTGATTCATGTGAGAAACTGCAGAAGCTGGTAATTGAGTTTGGTAAAGTGTGTGAAAGAAGAAAGTTAAGAGTAAATGTGAATAAGAGCAAGGTTATTAGGTACAGTAGGGTTGAGGGTCAAGTCAATTGGGAGGTAAGTTTGAATGGAGAAAAACTGGAGGAAGTAAAGTGTTTTAGATATCTGGGAGTGGATCTGGCATCGGATGGAACCATGGAAGCGGAAGTGAATCATAGGGTGGGGGAGGTGGCGAAAATCCTGGGAGCCTTGAAGAATGTGTGGAAGTCGAGAACATTATCTCGGAAAGCAAAAATGGGTATGTTTGAAGGAATAGTGGTTCCAACAATGTTGTATGGCTGCGAGGCGTGGGCTTTGGAGAGAGTTGTGCGCAGGAGGATGGATGTGCTGGAAATGAGATGTTTGAGGACAATGTGTGGTGTGAGGTGGTTTGATCGAGTAAGTAATGTAACGGTAAGAGAGATGCGTGGAAATAAAAAGAGCGTGGTTGAGAGAGCAGAAGAGGGTGTTTTGAAATGGTTTGGGCACATGGAGAGAATGAGTGAGGAAAGATTGACCAAGAGGATATATGTGTCGGAAGTGGAGGGAACGAGGAGAAGTGTGAGACCAAATTGGAGGTGGAAAGATGGAGTGAAAAGGATTTTAAGTGATCGGGGCCTGAACATGCAGGAGGGTGAAAGGCGGGCAAGGAATAGAGTGAATTGGATCGATGTGGTATACCGGGGTTGACGTGCTGTCAGTGGATTGAATCAGGGCATGTGAAGCGTCTGGGGTAAACCATGGAAAGCTGTGTGGGGCCTGGATGTGGAAAGGGAGCTGTGGTGTCGGGCATTATTGCATGACAGCTAGAGACTGAGTGTGAACGAATGGGGCCTTTGTTGTCTTTTCCTAGCGCTACCCCGCACACATGAGGGGGAAGGGGGATGTTATTCCATGTGTGGTGAGGTGGCGATGGGAATGAATAAAAGCAGACAGTGTGACTTGTGTGCATGGGTATATATGTATGTGTCTGTGTGTGTATATATATATGTGTACATTGTGATGTAAAGGTATGTATATTTGCGTGTGTGGACGTGTGTGTATATACATGTGTATGGGGGTGGGTTTGGCCATTTCTTTCGTCTGTTTCCTTGCGCTACCTCGCAAACGCGGGAGACAGCGACAAAGCAAAATAAATAAATGTAAATATATATATATATATATATATATATATATATATATATATATATATATATATATATATATATATATTTTTTTTTTTTTTTTTTTTATACTTTGTCGCCGTCTCCCGCGTTTGCGAGGTAGCGCAAGGAAACAGACGAAAGAAATGGCCCAACCCCCCCCCCCATACACATGTACATACACACGTCCACACACGCAAATATACATACCTACACAGCTTTCCATGGTTTACCCCAGACGCTTCACATGCCTTGCTTCAATCCACTGACAGCACGTCAACCCCTGTATACCACATGACTCCAATTCACTCTATTTCTTGCCCTCCTTTCACCCTCCTGCATGTTCAGGCCCCGATCACACAAAATCTTTTTCACTCCATCTTTCCACCTCCAATTTGGTCTCCCTCTTCTCCTCGTTCCCTCCACCTCCGACACATATATCCTCTTGGTCAATCTCTCCTCACTCATTCTCTCCATGTGCCCAAACCATTTCAAAACACCCTCTTCTGCTCTCTCAACCACGCTCTTTTTATTTCCACACATCTCTCTTACCCTTACGTTACTTACTCGATCAAACCACCTCACACCACACATTGTCCTCAAACATCTCATTTCCAGCACATCCATCCTCCTGCGCACATCTCTATCCATAGCCCACGCCTCGCAACCATACAACATTGTTGGAACCACTATTCCCTCAAACATACCCATTTTTGCTTTCCGAGATAGTGTTCTCGACTTCCACACATTTTTCAAGGCTCCCAAAATTTTCGCCCCCTCCCCCACCCTATGATCCACTTCCGCTTCCATGGTTCCATCCGCTGACAGATCCACTCCCAGATATCTAAAACACTTCACTTCCTCCAGTTTTTCTCCATTCAAACTCACCTCCCAATTGACTTGACCCTCACCCCTACTGTACCTAATAACCTTGCTCTTATTCACATTTACTCTCAACTTTCTTCTTCCACACACTTTACCAAACTCAGTCACCAGCTTCTGCAGTTTCTCACATGAATCAGCCACCAGCGCTGTATCATCAGCGAACAACAACTGACTCACTTCTCAAGCTCTCTCATCCCCAACAGACTTCATACTTGCCCCTCTTTCCATATATATATATATATATGTACTTTTGGGTAATATGACTATTCGTCCATGTAGTTTAGCAAATTAATCTAAGGGTTTTAGTTTTCTTGCATATATTCTTATGTTTTCATACTTTGTTACTGTTGTTTTTAGTGATGATTACTTTCGCATACAGAATCTTGTATTGATATGTTATATTGTTATCTCATACTTTTTATTGCCTTTATTTCACTACAATATTTTCAAATAATATTCAGGTTAGGTATTTTGGATTAGGACAATAGTGTTCATTGTATTTTGATTTTTTCGAGAGGATTATTACTTAAACACTTTAAATCTGATTGTATTACATGTCCGAAGATATTCCATGCGGTAATCGTAAAGGTTCATATGTACTTAGGAAATTACCTAGGATCCCTTACTATAAACGGAACCAACCTTCTAGAATGGCGACGTCGCACAAAGTTGTTTTGACAGATTCTGGTGACACAGATGACCCACAGAAACCTTCCCATACGCTACCACACCCACACCCACCTCCCCCTCCACCTCACGAAAACTCAGGACAATCAGATATTTCACAAAAAACAGTTTTCACACTAAAACAAGCTAGGTAACCACACGAGTTATTTGATGGTAAACTATCAAATTTTGATCGGTGGATCAGGAACGTAGAGGACAGTGTTGAACATAATGGTGAGTCAGGAGACAAAGCGCTTATATCGGCTGCTAAAAATCTCATTGATTTCAGCAAGCCTAACAATTACGCTAGGGTTGTTTATGACTCAGAGGATGTTCAAAACTGTACATCTTGGGAGGAATTTAAAACGTTGTTTAAAATAGGTTGTGAAGAATCATTCTCAGATAATCTACTAAACGTCCTTTTACGTGCTCTTAACACTACATACACGGATGATACGTCAATCCCTGATCACTGGAGTACCTTACATGGAAGAATGAGTTTATTTAGGCAGGCTTATGAATCCTCACCCTGGATGTCGGCCATGATGAAGCCTGAAACTCATGTGCAAACACTCGTGCGTTTATTACACATACTCTTCATTCTCAAGGACCTGCCTCCAAACGTAGCTCGGCGGTTACTTGATGAAGACATCGACCCTTCATGGTCAGTAACGAAAGTATTGAGTTACACTAAAAAGAATGGTGGATATCACAACACCAAGACACTGGGGAGGGTGTCGGCTTCCCAATGTATGAGGAAACATTCTAGTGATCAACAAAATCATTCCTCTCACGGCCACTTAAAGCGATGCAGTGATGACAAGCACTTACATAAGGTGACGTGTTTCCGGTGTCACCAACCAGGACATAAAGCGAATGTGTGTACTTACACATCGGACTCTTTCTCACGCCTCGACCAGAACAACAAACGCAGTCAACGACCCATGGCATCACAACCTCGGTCGTCACAATGCTGCAGACCGTGTCATAATTTCCTGCAGTCAGACACCAAGCTGACCTTCACCCGCTCACGTCCCACAACACCAGACAGGTGTTCATATCATAAGAACGCTAGACACACTTCAGCGGAATGCCGAGCATTAGCTAGACAGACGTCACCTAACACAGGTTCATCATGTCATCATCAACAATGACAATCTCTCGCTCATGACAAGACTCCGTCACATAAGGAACTCTTAAGACATTTTCGTTCTTCGCCATTTTCTCACATTACAAGTTTCGATTTAGTGGGTTCTTTCCAGAATTAGCCAATCACAATCTTTCTAGACAGCGGCGCGGAAGCAGATGTCGTTCATTATGATTTCGTTCAACCATTAATGCGCTCTCAACTTGTTAAATACTCGGACTTTTACCCACCTCTTCAAAGTATCTCAAATGAAAATCTCGACGTAAGGGCCACTATTAAAATGAACATTCGTATTGGCGACTCGGTCATTACCATAACCCCTTACATTGTTCGTGGTGTAACTTTCCCTGCTAACTTGTTACTAGGACGCCATTCTATGGCACAACATAAGATCTGTCCTATTTATCATGAAAATGTTGTTTGTGTTGATAATACGTTCCTGCCGTTGTCAGAGAAGAGTTCTCACTCAGTCAGGGTCATTAATACATCTGCTCCCACGTCCTGCTTCACGGAGGCTAATACCCATCCCTTTTATTTTTCTACTCATTGCCCTGCTAAACTTCAAACAAATATGACTCTGCATAGTAACACATTAACGAAGGTTCCTCTCTCACTTTCTCGAAAGTGGATGACTGATCATGGACTGAGACATAGTCAGGGTGATCTCGTACTAAGAGTAGTTGCTGAACCTTCATCACTAACTGGTAAAGGACTATCGATGGATGCCTCTATGCATGAGACTGCGGATGGATAGGTTACCGTATACATTGCCAATACGGGACCCACTCCTGTCCGTCTCTGTAGAGGGACCAAGCTTGTGGAATTCTCCGTTTTGAAGTCCGGATTTCAAGACGAGGAGTTACATGAGTTTAACATCCGTCTAGTCTCACATTCCATTAACCCACCACCACCTACTCATCGTACCCCTGACTCAGCAGTGCACGGCTCGAGTCAGCTCTCCACCATCACCCCCGACATGATACCCAAGGTAGGATTAACCAAACATGTTGACCAGTTAACAGACTTACTTAACCAGTATAGGTCTACTATTGCCTTATCGGGAGAACCACTCGGTAGAACTCATTTAGATGTTCACACTATTAACTTAGAGAAAAACACACGTCCCATTTACGTCCCAGCCTATCGCTTGCCACACGTACACAGAGACATAGCAAGCAAACTGGTTCAGGACATGTTGAATATTAAGGTCATAGAAGAATCACGGTCACCATGGAATTCACCACTTCTGATCGTTCCGAAAAAGGACGGAACTTTTAGACCAGTCATAGATTTTAGAAAACTCAACAAGGTCACTTTGAAAGATCGTTTCCCATTACCAGTGGTATCAGAGCTTCTTCATAGCCTCGGTAACAATAAGGTATTTTCAACTTTGGATTTACTAAGCGGATTTTGGCAGATTCCCTTGTCGGAGGAAAGCCGCCCCTGACTGCGTTCAGTACGCCAGATGGTCATTGGCAGTTCATATGCATGCCCTTCGGTCTTCATTCCTCACCAATCACCTTCTCAAGGTTAATGACTAACATTTTTCGTCACATGTTGGGCAAAGAAGTATTGGTCTATCTTGATGATATAATTGTCATGTCTCCAGATATTGCTTCTCATTTCAAAAGTCTTGAGAGAGTATTTCTGCAACTTAAGGATGCAAACCTAAAAGTCAAGTTGTCCAAATGTTCCTTTCTACAGACAAGAATTAATTACTTAGGTCATACCGTTGTATTCTTAGGTCATACTCTTGCATTCACCTCCCTAACAACCCCAGCCATAAACAAATTAAACAACCATGGAGACATCACACACCCCTGCCGCAAACCTACATTCACTGAGAACCAATAACTTTCCTCTCTTCCTACACGTACACATGCCTTACATCCTCGATAAAAACTTTTCACTTCTTCCAACAACTTGCCACCCACACCATATATTCTTAATACCTTCCACAGAGCATCTCTATCAACTCTATCATATGCCTTCTCCAGATCCATAAATGCTACATACAAATCCATTTGCTTTTCTAAGTATTTCTCACATACATTCTTCAAAGCAAACACCTGATCCACACATCCTCTACCACTTCTGAAACCACACTGCTCTTCCCCAATCGGATGCTCTGGACATGCCTTCACCCTCTCAATCAATACCCTCCCATACAATTTACCAGGAATACTCAACAAACTTATACCTCTGTAATTTGAGCACTCACTCTTATCCTCTTTGCCTTTGTACAATGGCACTATGCACGCATTTCGCCAATCCTCAGGCACCTCACCATGAGTCATGAATACATTAAATAACCTTACCAACCAGTCAACAATACAGTCACCCCCTTTTTTAATAAATTCCATTGCAATACCATCCAAACCTGCTGCCTTGCCGGCTTTCATCTTCCGCAAAGCTTTTACTACCTCTTCTCTGTTTACCAAATCATTTTCCCCAACCCTCTCACTTTGCACACCACCTCGACCAAAACACCCTATATCTGCCACTCTATCATCAAACACATTCAACAAACCTTCAAAATACTCACTCCATCTCCTTCTCACATCACCACTACTTGTCATCACCTCCACATTTGCGCCCTTCACTGAAGTTCCCATTTGCTCCCTTGTCTTGCGCACTTTATTTACCGCCTTCCAGAACATCTTTTTATTCTCCCTAAAATCTAATGATACTCTCTCACCCCAACTCCCATTTGCCCTCTTTTTCACCTCTTGCACCTTTCTCTTGACCTCCTGTCTCTTTCTTTTATACATCTCCCACTCAATTGCATTTTTTCCCTGCAAAAATCGTCCAAATGCCTCTCTCTTCTCTTTCACTAATAATCTTACTTCTTCATCCCACCACTCACTACCCTTTCTAATCAACCCACCTCCCACTCTTCTCATGCCACAAACATATATATATATATATATATATATATATATATATATATATATATATATATATATATATATATATATATATATATATATATATATATATATATATATATATATATATATATATATATATATATATATATATATATATATATATATATATATATATATATATATATATATATATATATATATATATATATATATATATATATATATATATATATATATATATATATATATATATATATATATATATATAAGTATACGTATGTAAGTAGGAGAGATGGCCAGAGAGCGTTATTGTAATACGTGCTATATATATATATATATATATATATATATATATATATATATATATATATATATATATATATATATATATATATATATATATATATATATATATATATATATATATATATATATATATATATATATATATATATATATATATATATATATATATATATATATATATATATATATATATATATATATATATATATATATATATATATATATATATATATATATATATATATATATATATATATATATATATATATATATATATATATATATATATATATATATATATATATATATATATATATATATATATATATATATATATATATATATATATATATATATATATATATATATATATATATATAAGTATACGTATGTAAGTAGGAGAGATGGCCAGAGAGCGTTATTGTAATACGTGCTATATGATAGGCGCTTGAAAGACAGACTTTTGCATGTTAATGTGTTTAGAGGGACAACTGGAGGGATGCCTAATCACTATCTTGTGGAAGCGAAGGTGAATATTTTTTGAGGTTTTCAGAAAAGAAGAGTAAATGTTGGGTGAAGAGAGTGGTGGGAGTAAGTGAGCTTGGGAAGAAGACTTGTGTGAGATAGTACCAGGAGTGACTGAGTTGAGAATGGAGGAAGGTGAGAGGAAAGGACGTAAAGTAAGTGGGGGATGAATGGGATGTATTTACGGAAGCAGTGATGGCTTGCACAAAAGATGCTTGTGGCATGAGAAGCGTGGGAGGTGGGCAGATTAGAAAGGATAGCGGGTGGTGGGATGAAATGATAAGATTATGAGTGAAAGAGAAGAGAGAGCATTTGAACGATTTTTGCGGGGAAATAGTGGAAATTAGTGGGAGATGTAAAAAGAATAAGAAAAAAGAAAAGAGGCAGGAGGTCAAGAGAAAGGTACAAGAGGTGAGAAAGAGGGCAAATGAGAGTTGGGGTGAGAGAGTATCATCAAACATTAGGGAGAATAAAAGAAATGTTTTGGAAGGAGGTAAAAAAAAGTGCGTAAGACATGAAAACAAATGGGAGCATTAGTGAAAGGGGGGCAATTGGGAGGTAATAAGTAGAGGTGATGTGAGAAGGAAATGGAGTGAGACTTTTGAAGGTTTCTTGAATGTTTCAGGTGACAGAGCGGCAGATATAGGGTGTTTTGGTTGAGGTGGTGCGAAAAGTGAGAAGGTCAGGGATAATGGCTTGGTAAACTGAAAAGAGGTAGTGAAAGCTTTGCTTAAGATGAAAGCCGGCAAGGCGGCGGGTTTGGATGGTATTGCAGTGGAATTTATTAAAAAAAGGGGGTGACTGTGTTGTTGACTGGTTGGTGAGGATATTCAATGCATGTATTGTTCATGGTGAAGTGCCTATGGATTGGCGGAATGCATGCATAGTGCCATTGTACAAAGGCAAAGGGGAAAAAGGTGAGTGTTCAAATTACAGAGGTATAACTTTTTCGAATATTCCTGGGAAATTATTTGGGAGGGTATTGATTGAGAGGGGGAAGGCATGTACAGAGCATCAGATTGAGGAAAAGCAGTGTGGTTTCAGAAGTGGTAGAGGATATGTGGTTCAGGTGTTTGCTTTGAAGAAAGTACGTGACAAATACTTAGAAAAGCAAATGGATTTGTATGTAGCATTTATGGATCTGAAGAAGACGTGTGATAGAGTTGATAGATATGCTCTGTGGAAGATATTAAGAGCATATGGTGTGAAAGGCTACTTGCTAGAAGCAGTGAAAAGTTTTTTTTCGAGGATGTAAGGCATGTGTACGAGTAGGAAGAGAGGAAACTGATTGGTTCTCAGTGAATGTCGGTTTACGACAGGGGTGCGTGATGTTTCTATGGTTGTTTGATTTGCTTATGGATGGGGTTTTTAGGGAGGTGAATGCAAGAGTTTTAAATAGAGGGGCTAATATGGAGTCTGTCGTGGATGAGAGGGCTTGGAAAGTGAGTCAGTTGTTGTTCGCTGATGATACAGCGCTGATTGCTGATTCGTGTGAGAAATTGGAGAAGCTGGTGCCTGAGTTTAGTAAGGTGTGTGAAAGAAGAAGGTTGAGAGTAAATGTGAATAAGAGCAAAGTTATTTGGTACAGTAGGGGTTAGGAATAAGTCAATTGGGAGATAAGCTTGAATGGAAAAAAAAACTGGAGGAAGTGAAATGTTTTAGATATCTGGGAGTGAATTTGGCAACGGATGGAACCATGGAGGTGGAAGTGAATCCAACAATGTTATATGGTTGCGAGGCGTGGGCTACAGATGGGGTTGTTTGAAGGAGGGTGGATGTGCTGAAAATGAGATCTTTGAAGACAATATGGACAATATGTGGTGTGAGGTGGTTTGATCGAGTAAGTAATGAAAAGGTAAGAGAGATGTATGGTAATGAGAAAGTGTGGTTGAGAGAGCAGAAGAGAGTGTATCGAAATGGTTTGGTCACATGTAAAGAATGAGTGAGGAAAGATTGACAAAGAGAATATATGCGTCAGAGATGGAGGGCAGGGGTTGAAGTGGGACACCAATTTGGAGGTGGAAGGATGGAATAAAAAGATTTTGAGCGATCGGGGCCTGAACATGCAGGAGGTTGAAAGCCGTGCAAGGAATAGAGTGAATTGGAACGAAATGGTATACTGGGGTCGACGTGCTGTCAATGGATTGAACCAGGGCATTTGAAGCGTCTGGGGTAAACCATGGAAAGTTGTGTGGGGCCTGGATGTGGAAAGGGAGCTGTGGTGTCGGTGTCGTATACATGACAGCGAGAGGATAAGTATGAACAAATGTGGACTCTTTTGTCTTTTCCTAGTGGTACCTCGGGCACATGCGGGGAGAGGGGGTTGTCATTTCATTTGTGGTGGGGTAGCGACGGGAAACAGTAAAGGCAGCAAGTATGAATTGTGTATATGTGTATATATGTCTATGTCTGTATACATATATATATATATATATATATATATATATATATATATATATATATATATATATATATATATATATATATATATATATATATATATATATATACATGTGTATGGGGGGGGGGGGGGGTTGGGCCATTTCTTTCGTCTGTTTCCTTGCGCTACCTCGCAAACGCGGGAGACAGCGACAAAGTATAAAAAAAAAAAAAAAAAAAAAAAAAAAAAAAAATATTATATATATATATATATATATATATATATATATATATATATATATATATATATATATATATATATATATATATATATATATATATATATATTATATATATATATATATATATATATATATATATATATATATATATATATATATATATATATATATATTTTCTTTTTTTTTTTTTTTCATACTATCCGCCATTTCCCGCGACAGCGAGGTAGCGTTAAGAACAGAGGACTGGGCCTTTGAGGAAATATCCTCACCTGGCCCTCTTCTCTGTTCCTTCTTTTGGAAAAAAAAAAAAAAAAAAAAAAAAAACGAGAGGGGAGGATTTCCAGCCCCCCCGCTCCCTTCCCTTTTAGTCGCATTCTACGACACGCAGGGAATACGTGGGAAGTATTCTTTCTTCCCTATCCCCAGGGATATATATATATATATATATATATATATACACATATACTTCCCCTTCCTTCAAACTACTCGCCATTTCCCGCATTAGCGAGGTAGCGTTAAGAACAGAGAACTGGGCCTTTGAGGGAATATCCTCACCAGGCCCCCTTCTCTGTTCCTTCTTTTGGAAGATTAATATATACACACACACACACATATATATATATATATATATATATATATATATATATATATATATATATATATATATATATATATATATATATATATATATATACATATATACACATATATATATCTTTTTTTCTTATTATTCACCATTTCCCGCATTAGCGAGGTAGCATCAAGAACAGAGGACCAGGCCTCCGAGGGAACATCCCCACCCGGCCCCCCTCTCCGTTACTTCCCCTGGAAAGTTTAAAAAAACGAGAGGGGAGGACTTCCCCCCCCCCCCTCCCCTAGTCGCCTTCTACATATATATAATGTACAGGATATACATTTGGATGATATATGCAAAAAGGATGTATCATATACATGGAATGTCTGGTTTCATACACCTATCAAGGTGAATAGAGATGAGAACCATGATTAGCTTCCTGTAGCCTCTGGATCTCAAGAAAAGTCTTTTACATTCTTCATTTATAAAGTGGATCATAAAGTATGACCTGATAAGTATATGCAATCATGCTGTAAATGGGATATTAACTTTGAATTAAGAAAAGCCTATACAGATTACAATCTTTCTGCAATGTACACCATATAAGAAACACTAAGTTACAAGTACATGCAGAGCTAAAAGCACCATTCAACACCTTAAACTGAGTTACTGTATTACTTCTAAAACATATGAATGTACAAAAGGAGTTGGTAAGTCACTTTGGAGATTGTAGCATCAGGCTTTTAGTCACTCTGAACCTGCACCACCCGCTGTTAACTGCCTCTTTTGGCCTAATCAGTCTATGCCTTCACTATGAACTGTTGGTTACTTTGTAAAACATCTTAAAATGCAGCATCCTTTACAAACATGATATCTGATCACTCTGTACTGAATTATTCATTTATGTAATTCTGTCACTCTCAGGCTTAAATTACATGCAGTCAATGTAATTTATTTTTTTTTTTTTTTTCTTTTTTTTTATACTTTGTCGCTGTCTCCCGCGTTTGCGAGGTAGCGCAAGGAAACAGACGAAAGAAATGGCCCAACCCCCCCCCATACACATGTACATACACACGTCCACACACGCAAATATACATACCTACACAGCTTTCCATGGTTTACCCCGGACGCTTCACATGCCTTGATTCAATCCACTGACAGCACGTCAACCCCTGTATACCACATCGCTCCAATTCACTCTATTCCTTGCCCTCCTTTCACCCTCCTGCATGTTCAGGCCCCGATCACACAAAATCCTTTTCACTCCATCTTTCCACCTCCAATTTGGTCTCCCTCTTCTCCTCGTTCCCTCCACCTCCGACACATATATCCTCTTGGTCAATCTTTCCTCACTCATTCTCTCCATGTGCCCAAACCATTTCAAAACACCCTCTTCTGCTCTCTCAACCACGCTCTTTTTATTTCCACACATCTCTCTTACCCTAACGTTACTTACTCGATCAAACCACCTCACACCACACATTGTCCTCAAACATCTCATTTCCAGCACATCCATCCTCCTGCGCACAACTCTATCCATAGCCCACGCCTCGCAACCATACAACATTGTTGGAACTACTATTCCTTCAAACATACCCATTTTTGCTTTCCGGGATAATGTTCTCGACTTCCACACATTTTTCAAGGCTCCCAAAATTTTCGCCCCCTCCCCCACCTTATGATCCACTTCCGCTTCCATGGTTCCATCCGCTGACAGATCCACTCCCAGATATCTAAAACACTTCACTTCCTCCAGTTTTTCTCCATTCAAACTCACCTCCCAATTGACTTGACCCTCAACCCTACTGTACCTAATAACCTTGCTCTTATTCACATTTACTCTTAACTTTCTTCTTCCACACACTTTACCAAACTCCGTCACCAGCTTCTGCAGTTTCTCACATGAATCCGCCACCAGCGCTGTATCATCAGCGAACAACAACTGACTCACTTCCCAAGCTCTCTCATCCCCAACAGACTTCATACTTGCCCCTCTTTCCAAGACTCTTGCATTTACCTCCCTAACAACCCCATCCATAAACAAATTAAACAACCATGGAGACATCACACACCCCTGCCGCAAACCTACATTCACTGAGAACCAATCACTTTCCTCTCTTCCTACACGTACACATGCCTTACATCCTCGATAAAAACTTTTCACTGCTTCTAACAACTTGCCTCCCACACCATATATTCTTAATACCTTCCACAGAGCATCTCTATCAACTCTATCATATGCCTTCTCCAGATCCATAAATGCTACATGCAAATCCATTTGCTTTTCTAAGTATTTCTCGCATACATTCTTCAAAGCAAACACCTGATCCACACATCCTCTACCACTTCTGAAACCACACTGCTCTTCCCCAATCTGATGCTCTGTACATGCCTTCACCCTCTCAATCAATACTCTCCCATATAATTTACCAGGAATACTCAACAAACTTATACCTCTGTAATTTGAGCACTCACTCTTATCCCCTTTGCCTTTGTACAATGGCACTATGCACGCATTCCGCCAATCCTCAGGCACCTCACCATGAGTCATACATACATTAAATAACCTTACCAACCATTCAACAATACAGTCACCCCCTTTTTTAATAAATTCCACTGCAATACCATCCAAACCTGCTGCCTTGCCGGCTTTCATCTTCCGCAAAGCTTTTACTACCTCCTCTCTGTTTACCAAATCATTTTCCCTAACCCTCTCACTTTGCACACCACCTCGACCCAAACACCCTATATCTGCCACTCTGTCATCAGACACATTCAACAAACCTTCAAAATACTCATTCCATCTCCTTCTCACATCACCACTACTTGTTATCACCTCCCCATTTACGCCCTTCACTGAAGTTCCCATTTGCTCCCTTGTCTTACGCACCCTATTTACCTCCTTCCAGAACATCTTTTTATTCTCCCTAAAATTTACTGATAGTCTCTCACCCCAACTCTCATTTGCCCTTTTTTTCACCTCTTGCACCTTTCTCTTGACCTCCTGTCTCTTTCTTTTAATTTATATATATATATATATATATATATATATATATATATATATATATATATATATATATATATATATATATATATTTATATGTATGTATACGTTGAAATGTATAGGTGTATATGTGCGTGAGTGGACGTGTATATATAGACATGTGAGTGGGTGGTTGGGCCATTCTTTCGTCTGTTTCCTTTGCGCTACCTCGCTAACGCGGGAGACAGCGAGAAAGTATAATGAATAGATAAATAATATCTATATTAGAAAAGGATATGGGCTGAGTTCTGAGTCTTGTGGTACACAATTGTTACTTATTCATAGGGTATTTGAAGTTTTTTATATTCAAGATTGTCAGTTGCTTTCTTTTGGTAAGTTAGTCTCCATTCGTTTGCATTGTCAATATCTTAATTGGGAATATAGCAACAGTGTCTTTGAAATCTAAAAAGAGGATGTTGACCGATATCTTTTACGAAAATTGAAAAGGACGGGAAACATGATGATGAACTGTCATTGACCTGTTATCAAATGAATGTTTCTCATTATTTCGTGAGTCGAAGCAAGGCTAATTGGACTGGGTCCACTTTTCTTACCACCTTTTTGAGATATCATTTTCAAAATTGCCAATACTCCAGTCCACAGGGATTGATTATTCCGTCTGACAGTGATACATATTATTGAAAATGGAAAATTACTCGATACTTCTTAAACTGACTAAGAGACCTTTTTATATATGCTTTTAGCTGATTCGGATAAATTTCTTATAATTTATCATATTGGTCATAGTCTCTTATCACAGTCTTTCATATTGGTCATAGTCTCTTATCATAATCTTTCATATTGGTCATAGTTTCTTATCATAATCTTTCATATTGGTCATAGTTTCTTTTCATGTATGTATCAAAAAAGGTACAATCCAAATATCTTGTGTCTTCAGTATTGATTTCGGTCTTCACAGAAATCTTTCAAGTTGATAACGCAAGATCCAACATGGCTATCATTTAGAAATATAATGTAACTAAAATGCTCAAATGTTAATTTTTCCCGCTTCTGCTTTCCCTCTTCTATCTTATATGGTATGGTTGTTAAAGTCTCCGGTATATAGATCGTAGAATGGTCGTGATCTCCCTTCAAGCACAATGGAACGGTATCCACGAATTTCTGTTATCCAGGGATCAACCCCTTTGCGATCTACTGCCTGGATACGTCGTAATCTCTGAAGGCTTAAGACTGTCCATCGAACACCCTTCCCAATGGGAATTTTGTTGTTGTCACTGGGGATTTAGACTTGCCTGGTTCACTCAACAATTTACCAATATTTACCTGAGTAATATTAGTTTTATCAAACCTTTGTCCATTTGGACGACTCCCCATCTTCTGAGGTTATGTTATCACCAGCTGTGAAAGGTGAGTAACGTTCTCGTGTGGCATATGATATGTCTCTTCCCACTAAACTAGGATCAACCAGTATTCGCCCGTATTCGCATCAGTCGTTCCTCGACAAAGAAGGACCGATTATGAGACACACCAGATTATCTTTAATCTTAACCAAAAGCAGAACTCCATCCGTTATCTTCTCATATACTCATTGTTTATCTAATATCTAAAATAATGATATAGATTACAAAAATTTTAATCTCTTACTCATATTAATCATTATCTGAGCGTTTTGCTTGTTTTCCTACGATTGATCTGCCATTTTGTCTTTCTTTTCCATCAGCCTAACTACATACTTCAGTACTCATATCTGCAACAACATAATCCAGTCTAATAGCCACGTGAATACTCCTACCCGATGATGATGATGATGACTGGTGTGTGTGTGTGTGTGTGTGTGTGTGTGTGTGTGTGTTTGTTTATCTTTCATGGTTAAGAGTCTACTAAATATTCCTAATGTCACTTATCCAGTAAAGTCCCATACTCATATGAATTGCCGCAACGTGTCTGTTTCAATTAATCTTTTCTTTAGTCTACCTTTAAGTATCACCAAGTTGTTTCACTTTCAGCTATGATTATAACGACTAAAAGAAAAACAATCTCAGATGACCTGAATTGTTAAACAGAAAGTCAACTGACCGAAGTTCGAGGAAGAGGGATTGCGGTGTGTGAGTTGTTGATGCATTAATAAACCTTGAGCCTTCCTGGAAAATGTATGTCTCTCTGCAGACAATGCAAACGTGAGGGTAAAAGAATAGGAGGAAAGACGGGTATTAGGAAAGATAAGAGGAAAGAAGGAAATGAGAAGTAGGGGGAAGAAGGCAACAATAAATGAAAAGAAAATAATATGATCATAAAAGCAAAGGAGATGGCTAAGAAAGCGGTTGTGGAAGATAGGGAATAGAGAGGATTATGAGATCAAAGTTTGAGACGAATTTGAGAAAGAGACACGATGGTGATTGGAAAAGCTATACAGAGGTGATGGAGTAGAAACAAATATGAAAACAATCGGTAAAAGAAGGTAAAACGTAGTGATGATGATGGTTGATTATGGTGAGATATTATCATTATTAATGATGATGACGGCAGTGGTGGGGAGAGGAGAAACATAGTAATCAGAAATGAGAATCTTTCTCTTACGAGTTATAAAGTATAATAAATATTTCTAATGTTCGTTGTTGACCTTATGGACAATGATGTAGAAGACTGGCAGACGTGTCCTTTTCTTTCTTAGATTTCTTCTGTAATAAGAAGACTTCCAGTGTTTGGTGAGGAATATTAACGAAACGATGAACGACTATAAGAAAGGTTGGGAGTTAAGTATTCAACCACAATGAAGCGTCAGGGACAGGAGTGGCCCAGCAAGAGGCATGCTAACGCGTGTCTAAGAACATGAAATGGGAAGACTAGGTGTTGCAGGCGAGCAAACTGACGAAGGCGGAACCATTATGAACACTGCAAGAGGAAGAAACAAGAGCCTCAAACATTAAAAAGTCAAGCAAACATCAGCTAAGTGGCGCCAGTACACACAGGCTCAACACGCGAAAAGTACTCTATGTTTGGTGAGATGCCCTCACCATGACTACAGTTGTGGAGTGCGGTCATGCGCTCTCCTCCAGATCACAGGTGTGGTGGCTCTGTGTCTGATGATGGTACCTCACGCGAGGTCACACCTTGTGACGACTGTTCAGCCTGGCTATGACTCACACATTATTGAATGCCTACCAAGAATAGAAGGCATTGGCAGAAACGAGTAACGAAATGAATCAGTAGATAAAATTGTCTACACAAACAGTATACTGACTGCACACACACATAAACACACACACACACACACACACACACACACACACACACACACACACACACACACACACACACACACACAAACAAACAAACATACATACATACACACACTATTCTTTTAATTCATTGTTATTGTCACATAACCTAATGAAACTAATGACAGACGACGAAAAATAAATCTTTGTGGCAACAGAAGGACACGGCATACGGAAACGCGATCATAGAAGTCCATCGCCTTCATCATCACAGCTGGTACTGAGATATATATATATATATATATATATATATATATATATATATATATATATATATATATATATATATATATATATATATATATATATATATATATATATAAATATATATATATATATACATATATATATATATATATATATATATATATATATATATATATATATATATATATATATATATATATATAAATATATATATATATATATATATATATATATATATATATATATATATATATATATATATATATATATATATATATATACCATCCAAACCTGCTGCCTTGCCGGCTTTCATCTTCCGCAAAGCTTTTACTACCTCTTCTCTGTTTACCAAATCATTTTCCCTAACCCTCTCACTTTGCACACCACCTCGACCAAAACACCCTATATCTGCCACTCTATCATCAAACACATTCAACAAACCTTCAAAATACTCACTCCATCTCCTTCTCACATCACCACTACTTGTTATCACCTCCCCATTTGCGCCCTTCACTGAAGTTCCCATTTGCTCCCTTGTCTTACGCACTTTATTTACCTCCTTCCAGAACATCTTTTTATTCTCCCTAAAATTTAATTATACTCTCTCACCCCATCTCTCATTTGCCCTTTTTTTCACCTCTTGCACCTTTCTCTTGACCTCCTGTCTCTTTCTTTTATACATCTCCCACTCAATTGCACTTTTTCCCTGCAAAAATCGTCCAAATGCCTCTCTCTTCTCTCTCACTAATACTCTTACTTCTTCATCCCACCACTCACTACCCTTTCTGATCAACCCACCTCCCACTCTTCTCATGCCACAAGCATCTTTTGCGCAATCCATCACTGATTCCCTAAATACATCCCATTCCTCCCCCACTCCCCTTACTTCCATTGTTCTCACTTTTTTCCATTCTGTACTCAGTCCCTCCTGGTACTTCCTCACACAGGTCTCCTTCTCTAGCTCACTTACTCTCACCACCCTGTTCACCCGAACATTCACTCTTCTTTTCTGAAAACCCATACAAATCTTCACCTTAGCCTCCACAAGATAATGATCAGACATCCCTCCAGTTGCACCTCTCAGCACATTAACATCCAAAAGTCTCTCTTTCGCACGCCTGTCAATTAACACGTAATCCAATAACGCTCTCTGGCCATCTCTCCTACTTACATAAGTATACTTATGTATATCTCGCTTTTTAAACCAGGTATTCCCAATCATCAGTCCTTTTTCAGCACATAAATCTACAAGCTCTTCACCATTTCCATTTACAACACTGAACACCCCATGTATACCAATTATTCCCTCAACTGCCACATTACTCACCTTTGCATTCAAATCACCCATCACTATAACCCGGTCTCGTGCATTAAAACCACTAACACACTCATTCAGCTGCTCCCAAAACACTTGCCTCTCTTGATCTTTCTTCTCATGCCCAGGTGCATAAGCACCAATAATCACCCACCTCTCTCCATCAACTTTCAATTTTACCCATATTAATCGAGAACTTACTTTCTTACACTCTATCACATACTCCCACAACTCCTGTTTCAGGAGTATTGCTACTCCTTCCCTTGCTCTTGTCCTCTCACTAACCCCTGACTTTACTCCCCAGACATTCCCAAACCACTCTTCCCCTTTACCCTTGAGCTTCGTTTCACTCAGAGCCAAAACATCCAGGTTCCTTTCCTCAAACATACTACCTATCTCTCCTTTTTTCACATCTTGGTTACATCCACACACATTTAGGCACCCCACTCTGAGCCTTCGAGGAGGATGAGCACTCCCCGCGTGACTCCTTCTTCTGTTTCCCATTTTAGAAAGTTAATACAAGGAGGGGAGGATTTCTGGCCCCCCGCTCCCGTCCCCTCTAGTCGCTTTCTACGACACGCGAGGAATACGTGGGAAGTATTCTTTCACCCCTATCCCCAGGGATAATATACATATATATATACATATACACATACACACACATACACATACATACGCACATATACACACACACACACATATTTATATATACATATGAAAAATGTAAGAAACAACTTAGAAAACTGAAACTTCTAGCTTGAAATGAATGAAAAAAAAAAAATGAATGTCACATAATGGTTCAACCTCTTTCTCTGGAAAAAAGGAAATGTATAATTTATTTACACAAACGTCAATAGCAGTTCTCATCAATTTAACCACTGTATCAATAGGCTTCAATGTCTAAGCTACATTTTTCTCCAATTTCACTATTTTCCTTCACATTTTCAATTGTGTCTGAAGGTTCTACTTCAAGAGTGATTGTTTTCCATAAATGATCCATACAAATGCTACATACAAATCCATTTGCTTTTCTAAGTATTTCTCACATACATTCTTCAAAGCAAACACCTGATCCACACATCCTCTACCACTTCTGAAACCACACTGCTCTTCCCCGATCTGATGCTCTGTACATGCCTTCACCCTCTCAATCAATACCCTCCCATATAATTTACCAGGAATACTCAACAAACTTATACCTCTGTAATTTGAGCACTCACTCTTATCCCCTTTGCCTTTGTACAATGGCACTATGCACGCATTCCGCCAATCCTCAGGCACCTCACCATGAGTCATACATACATTAAATAACCTTACCAACCAGTCAACAATACAGTCACCCCCTTTTTTAATAAATTCCACTGCAATTCCATCCAAACCTGCTGCCTTGCCGGCTTTCATCTTCCGCAAAGCTTTTACTACCTCTTCTCTGTTTACCAAATCATTTTCCCTAACCCTCTCACTTTGCACACCACCTCGATCAAAACAACCTATATCTGCCACTCTATCATCAAACACATTCAACAAACCTTCAAAATACTCACTCCATCTCCTTCTCACATCACCACTACTTGTTATCACCTCCCCATTTGCGCCCTTCACTGAAGTTCCCATTTGCTCCCTTGTCTTACGCACTTTATTTACCTCCTTCCAGAACATCTTTTTATTCTCCCTAAAATCTAATGATACTCTCTCACCCCAACTCTCATTTGCCCTTTTTTTCACCTCTTGCACCTTTCTCTTGACCTCCTGTCTCTTTCTTTTATACGTCTCCCACTCAACTGCATTTTTTCCCTGCAAAAATCGTCCAAATGCCTCTCTCTTCTCTTTCACTAATACTCTTACTTCTTCATCCCACCACTCACTACCCTTTCTAATCAACCCACCTCCCACTCTTCTCATGCCACAAGCATCTTTTGTGCAATCCATCACTGATTCCCTAAATACATCCCATTCCTCCCCCACTCCCCTTACTTCCATTGTTCTCACCTTTTTCCATTCTGTACTCAGTCTCTCCTGGTACTTCCTCACATAAGTCTCCTTCCCAAGCTCACTTACTCTCACCACCATCTTCATCCCAACATTCACTCTTTTTTTCTGAAAACCCATACAAATATTCACCTTAGCCTCCACAAGATAATGATCAGACATCCCTCTAGTTGCACCTCTCAGCACATTAACATCCAAAAGTCTCTCTTTCGCGCGCCTGTCAATTAACACGTAATCCAATAACGCTCTCTGGCCATCTCTCCTACTTACATAAGTATACTTATGTATATCTCGCTTTTTAAACCAGGTATTCCCAATCATCAGTCCTTTTTCAGCACATAAATCTACAAGCTCTTCACCATTTCCATTTACAACACTGAACACCCCATGTATACCAATTATTCCCTCAACTGCCACATTACTCACCTTTGCATTCAAATCACCCATCACTATAACCCGGTCTCGTGCATCAAAACCACTAACACACTCATTCAGCTGCTCCCAAAATACTTGCTTCTCATGATCTTTCTTCTCATGCCCGGGTCCATATGCACCAATAATCACCCATCTCTCTCCATCAACTTTCAGTTTTACCCATATTAATCGAGAATTTACTTTCTTACATTCTATCACGTACTCCCACAACTCCTGTTTCAGGAGTACTGCTACTCCTTCCCTTGCTCTTGTCCTCTCACTAACCCCTGACTTTACTCCCAAGACATTCCCAAACCACTCTTCCCCTTCACCCTTGAGCTTCATTTCACTCAGAGCCAAAACATCCAGGTTCCTTTCCTCAAACATACTACCTATCTCTCCTTTCTTCACATCTTGGTTACATCCACACACATTTAGGCACCCCAATATGAGCCTTCGAGGAGTATGAGCACTCCCCGCTTGACTCCTTCTTCTGTTTCCCATTTTAGAAAGTTAAAAAAATACAAGGAGGGGAGGATTTCTGGCCCCCCGCTCCCGTCCCCTCTAGTCGCTTTCTACGACACGCGAGGAATGCGTGGGAAGTATTCTTTCACCCCTATCCCCAGGGATAATATACATATATATACATACACATACACACACATACACACACACACGCACATACACACACACACACACATATATATATATACATATGAAAAATGTAAGAAACAATTTAGAAAACTGAAACTTCTAGCTTGAAATGAAGAGAAAAAATGAATGTCACATAATGGTTCAACCTCTGGCTATGGAAAAAGGAAAATGTTTAATTTATTTACACAAAAGTCAATAGTAGTTCTCATCAATTTAACCACTGTATCAATAAGCTTCAATGTCTAAGCTACATTTTTTCCAATTTCACTATTTTCTTGTCAAAGCACCATGTATGAAAACTATCACTCCAGTAACACAACTATAAACATTTACTTCCCCTTTAAAAAAAGTTCTGGGGAAGTCTGTCTCGATACACTGCGGACACTACCACCTGACGAGGTTTGTGTTGCAATGGTTTTTGATTCACAAACGTAGTAGCATCACTGGTGGCCAAGGTAATTCCGTTGGCGAAGAGGAGCTCATGAAACATGTCGGAAAGCATGCTACTGCAGGCAGGAGTGAAGGCTGATGCAAACTTCAGATGGCAAAGAAACTGGAGGCACCACATCAGGCAAGAGGACGAGGCAGCTCCCGCATGGCTGGAGTCCAGTGATGAACACAGGCATGCTTAATGGTCTGGATCCTTGCTGTGCGTATGTCGGATAGCTCACAACCGCTCGTAGTCCAGCTGATGTGAGCTTATGGGACGCTCTTGCCTGGACGTCGGTGACCATGACCAGCAGCTCACGAGCCGATGTTGTCCACCACCTCTGAATTTTTAAAGAAGTCGACAAGTAGCACATCCGATCGTGGATATATTCAAGATATCGCTGCAGGAATGGAGGAGTCTGCCGAGCAGCTGGAGGTCTCTCCAGATCCTCAGTCAGTGGGAGCCGAAGACGGCAACTGTGAGGAAGGTAGGCGGACTGATGTGGGAAGTCCTCACCGCCGTACTTGAGAAGCGGCAGAGTTCTTCCCCTTCCCTCTCCTCCACTGGGCATTTGTGTCCTGGCTACCGGGGTCTCGTCCACCACAATAAACTTATACCTCTTTAATTTGAGGACTCACTTTTATCCACTTTTCCTTTGTACACTGACACTATGCAAGCATTCCTCCAATCCTCAGGCTCCTCACCATGAGTCATCCATACAATACATACAACCCGTCAACAATACAGTCACCCCCATTTTTGATAAATTCCACTTCAATGTAATCCAAACCCGCTGCCTTGACGGCTTTCATCTTCCGCAAAGCTTTTATTAGAGTTGTGCGTAGGAGGTGGATGTGATGGAAATGAGATGTTTGAGGACAATATGTGGTGTGAGGTGGTTTGATAATAGGGGAAGAAAGATGTGTGGTAGTAAAAAGTGTGTGGTTGAGAGAGCAGAAGAGGGTGTTTTCAAATGGTTTGGTCACATGGAGAGAATGTGTGAGGAAAGATTGTCCAAGAGGATATATGTTTCAGAGGTGGAGGGAATGAGGAGAAGTGGGAGACGAAATTGGAGGTGGAAAGATGGGGTGAAAAAGATTTTGAGTGATCGGGGCCTGAACATGCAGGAGGGTGAAAGGCGTGCAAGGAATAGAGTGAATTGGAACGATGTGGTATAACGGGGTCGAACGTGCTGTCAATGGATTGAAGCAGGGCGTGTGAAGTGTCTGGGGTAAACCATGGAAAGTTTTGTGGGGTCTGGATGTGGAAAGGGATCTGTGGTTTCGGTGCATTATTACATGACAGCTAGAGACTGAGTGTGAATGAATGGGGCCTTTGTTGTCTTTTCCTAGCGCTACCTCGCACACATGAGGGGGGAGGGGGCTGTTATTCTATGTGTGGCGAGGTGGCGAAGGGAGTGAATAAAGGCAGACAGTATGAATTATGTACATGTGTATATATGTATATGTCATTGTGTGTATATGTATGTATACATTGAAATGTATAGGTATGTATATTTGCGTGTGTGGACGTGTATGTATATACATGTGTATATGGGTGGGTTGGGCCATTCTTTAGTCTGTTTCCTTGCGCTACCTTCGCTAACGCGGGAGACAGCGACAAAGCAAAATAGATAAATAAATAATATATTCATATATATATATATATATATATATATATATATATATATATATATATATATATATATATATATATATATATATGTGTGTGTGTGTGTGTGTGTGTGTGTGTGTGTGTTTACGTGTTTGTCATCTTACTTGGGTT
>NC_092241.1:10355271-10409793 GCF_036320965.1 Panulirus ornatus
AATCATCCATCACTATAACCCGGTCTTGTCCATTAAAACCCTTAACACACTCATTTAGCTTCTCCCAAAACACTTGCCTCTAATGAATATATATATATATATATATATATATATATATATATATATATATATATATATATATATATATATATATATATATATATATATATACACACAGCGCTGGTGGTTGATTCATGTGAGAAACTGCAGAAGCTGGTGACTGAGTTTGGTAAAGTGTGTGAAAGAAGAAAGTTTAGAGTAAATGTGAATAAGAGCAAGGATATTAGGTACAGTAGGGTTGAGGGTCAAGTCAATTGGGAGGTAAGTTTGAATGGAGAAAAACTGGAGGAAGTAAAGTATTTTAGATATCTGGGAGTGGATCTGGCAGCGGATGGAACCATGGAAGCGGAAGTGGATCATAATGATGGGGAGGGGACGAAAATCCTGGGAGCCTTGAAGAATGTGTGGATGTCGAGAACATTATCTCGGAAAGCAAAAATGGGTATGTTTGAAGGAATAGTGGTTCCAACAATTTTGTATTGTTGCGAGGCGTGGGCTATGGATAGAGTTGTGCGCAGGAGTGTGGATGTGCTGGAAATGAGATGTTTGAGGACAATGTGTGATGTGAGGTGGTTTGATCGAGTAAGTAACATAAGGGTAAGAGAGATGTGTGGAAATATATATATGGTTGTACTCTGTGTAATGAAGACAATTGAGAAACATCAGAAGCCAATATTCCAGTTTCATGTTAAGAGAAGTGGTCCAGGCAGTAGGATACAGTGGTTAAATTGATGAAAACTACTATTGACGTTTGTGTAAATAAATTATACATTTACCTTTTCCATAGGTAGAGGCTGAACCATTATGTGACATTCATTTTTTCAGTTCATTTTAAGCTAGAAGTTTCAGTTTTCTAAATCATTTCTTACATTTTTCATATGTATGTATATATATATAT
The DNA here is from genome assembly GCF_036320965.1 of Panulirus ornatus. Lineage (NCBI taxonomy): Eukaryota > Metazoa > Arthropoda > Malacostraca > Decapoda > Palinuridae > Panulirus > Panulirus ornatus. Next base: position 10,356,230 of record NC_092241.1, read on the forward strand.
ATGTATATGTGTGTGTGTGTGTGTGTATGTGTGTGTGTGTGTGTGTATGTGCGTGTGTGTGTGTGTGTGTATGTGCGTGTGTGTGTGTATATATATATATATATATATATATATATATATATATATATATATATATATATATATATATTATCCCTGGGGATAGGGGTGAAAGAATACTTCCCACGCATTCCTCACGTGCCGTAGAAGGCGACTAGAGGGGACGGGAGCGGGGGGCCAGAAATCCTCCCCTCCTTATATCTTTTACTTTCTAAAAAATGGGAAACAGAAGGAGTCACGCAGGGAGGGCTCATCCTCCTCGTAGACTCAGATTGGGGTTTCTAAATGTGTGTGGATGTAACCAGGATGTGAAAAAAGGAGAGATAGGTAGTATGTTTGAGGAAAGGAACATGGATGTTTTGGCTCTGAGTGAAACGAAGCTCAAGGGTAAAGGGGAAGAGTGGTTTGGGAATGTCTTGGGAGTAAAGTCAGGGATTAGTGAGAGGACAAGAGCAAGGGAAGGAGTAGCAGTACTCCTGAAACAGGAGTTGTGGGAATATGTGATGGAATGTAAGAAAGTAGATTTTCGATTAATATGGGTAAAACTGAAAGTTGATGGAGAGAGATGGGTGATTATTGGTGCATATGACCTGGGCATTAGAAGGAAGATCATGAGAGGCAAGTGTTTTGTGAGGAGCTGAATGAGTGTGTTAGCGGTTTTGATGCACGCGACCGGGTTATAGTGATGGGTGATTTGAATGCAAAGGTGAGCAATGTGGTAGTTGAGGGAATAATTGGTATACATGGGATGTTCAGTGTTGTAAATGGAAATGGAGAAGAGCCTGTAGATTTATGTGCTGAAAAAGGACTGGTGATTGGGAATACCTGGTTTAAAAAGCGAGATATACATAAGTATACGTATGTAAGTAGGAGAGATGGCAAGAGAGCCTTATTGGATTACGTGTTAATTGACAGGCGCGCGAAAGAGAGACTTTTGGATGTAAATGTGCTGAGAAGTGCAACTGGAGGGATGTCTGATCATTATCTTGTGGAGGCTAAGGTGAAGATTTGTATGGGTTTTCAGAAAAGAAGAGTGAATGTTGGGGTGAAGAGGGTGGTGAGAGTAAGTGAGCTTGGGAAGGAGACTTGTGTGTGGAAATACCAGGAGAGACTGAGTACAGAATGGAAAAAGGTGAGAACAATGGAAGTAAAGGGAGTGGGGGAGAAATGGGATGTATTTAGGGAATCAGTGATGGATTGCGCAAAAGATGCTTGTGGCATGGGAAGCGTGGGAGGTGGGTTGATTAGAAAAGTTAGTGAGTGGTGTGATGAAGAAGTAAGATCATTAGTGAAAGAGAAGAGAGAGGCATTTGGACGATTTTTGCAGAGAAAAAATGCAATTGAGTGGGAGATGTACAAAAGAAAGAGACAGGAGGTCAAGAGAAAGGTGCAAGAGGTGAAAAAGAGGGCAAATGAGAGTTGGGGTGATAGAGTATCATTAAATTTTAGGGAGAATAAAAAGATGTTCTCGAAAGAGGTAAATAAAGTGCGTAAGACAAGGGAGCAAATGGGAACTTCAGTGAAGGGCGCAAATGGGGAGGTGATAACAAGTAGTGGTGATGTGAGAAGGAGATGGAGTGAATATTTTGAAGGTTTGTTGAATGTGTTTGATGATATAGGGTGTCTTGGTCGAGGTGGTGTGCAAAGTGAGAGGGTTAGGGAAAATGATTTGGTAAACAGAGAAGAGGTAGTAAAAGCTTTGCGGAAGATGAATGGCGGCAAGGCAGCAGGTTTGGATGGTATTGCAGTGGAATCTATTAAAAAATGGGATGACTGTATTGTTGACTGGTTGGTAAGGTTATTTAATGTATGTATGACTCATGGTGAGGTGCCTGAGGATTGGCGGAATGCGTGCATAGTTCCATTGTACAAAGCCAAAGGGGATAAGAGTGAATGCTCAAATTACAGAGGTATAAGTTTGTTGAGTAATCCTGGTAAATTATATGGGAGGGTATTGATTGAGAGCGTGAAGGTATGTACAGAGCATCAGATTTGGGAAAAGCAGTGTGGTTTCAGAAGTGGTAGTGGATGTTTGGATCAGGTGTTTGCTTTGAAGAATTTATGTTAGAAATACTTAGAAAAGCAAATGGATTTGTATGTAGCATTTATGTATCTGGAGAAGGCATATGATAGAGTTGATAGAGATGCTCTGTGGAAGGTATTAAGAATATATGGTGTGGGAGGCAAGTTGTTAGAAGAAGTGAAAATTTTTTATCGAGGATGTAAGGCATGTTTACGTGTAGGAAGAGAGGAAAGTGATTGGTTCTCTGTGAATGTAGGTTTGCGGCAGGGGTGTGTGATGTCTCCATGGTTGTTTAATTTGTTTATGGATGGGGTTGTTAGGGAGGTGAATGAAAGAGTTTTGGAAAGAGGGGCAAGTATGAAGTCTGTTGGGGATGAGCGAGCTTGGGAAGTGAGTCAGTTGTTGTTCGCTGATGATACAGCGCTGGTGGCTGATTCATGTGAGAAACTGTAGAAGCTGGTGACTGAGTTTGGTAAAGTTTGTGAAAGAAGAAAGTTAAGAGTAAATGTGAATAAGAGCAAGGTTATTAGGTACAGTAGGGTTGAGGGTCAAGTCAACTGGGAGGTAAGTTTGAATCGAGAAAAACTGGAGGAAGTAAAGTGTTTTAGATATCTGGGAGTGGATCTGGCAGCGGATGGAACCATGGAATCTGAAGTGGATCATAGGGTGTGGAAGGGGGCGAAAATCCTGGGAGCCTTGAAGAATGTGTGGAAGATGAGAACATTATCTCGGAAAGCAAAAATGGGTATGTTTGAAGTAATAGTGGTTCCAACAATGTTGTATGGTTGCGAGGCGCGGGCTATGGATAGAGTTGTGCGCAGGAGGATGGATGTGCTGGAAAAGAGATGTTTGAGGACAATGTGTGGTTTGATCGAGTAAGTAACGTAAGGGTAAGAGAGATGTGTGGAAAGAAAAAGAGCGTGGTTGAGACAGCAGAAGAGGGTGTTTTGAAATGGTTTGGGCACATGGAGAGAATCAGTGAGGAAAGATTGACCAAGAGGATATATGTGTCGGAGGTGGAGGGAACGAGGAGAAGTGGGAGACCAAATTGGAGGTGGAAAGATGGAGTGAAAAAGATTTTGTGAGATCTGGGCCTGAACATGCAGGAGGGTGAAAGGAGGGCAAGGAATAGAGTGAATTAGATCGATGTGGTATACCGGGGTTGACCTGCTGTCAGTGGATTGAATCAGGGTATGTGAAGCGTCTGGGGTAAATCATGGAAAGCTGTGTAGGTATGTATATTTGCGTGTGTGGACGTATGTATATACATGTGTATGGGGGATGGTTGGGCCATTTCTTTCGTCTGTTTCCTTGCGCTACCTCGCAAACGCGGGAGACAGCGACAAAGCAAAAAAAAAATAAATATATATATATATATATATATATATATATATATATATATATATATATATATATATATATATATATATATATGTATATATATATATATATATATATATATATATATATATATGTGTGTGTTCTGTTCGGAAACAACCAATAGACCCCGTTGCTCACCATAGTGAGACGAAGGGTATTCGAGTACTTAGTATTTCGAATAGTTGTTTCCTATTATACAGTCCCTTAGCCTAGCGGTTAGCATGCCTGCCTCTTGCACAAGGGGTCCCAGGTTCGATCCTGGCTGATGGAGCTTTGTATGTTCTATGAAGGTGCGCGTTCATATACACTTTATTTGTATATATATATATATATATATGTATAACCTTTCTCCACATAAAACTCTCCTTGTGCATTTTCCCACCCGGAAGAAAGCCCAATTATTTTCTATGATTATTTATGAGAAGGCAAGTAGAATCCTGCAGCCACGGCAGAGGTGCTGGAGGTGACGTGATCTCAGTACCAGCTGTGATGATGAAGGTGATGGACTTCTATGATCGCGTTTCCGTATGCCGTGTCCTTCTGTTGCCACAAAGATTTATTTTTCGTCGTCTGTCATTAGTTTCATTAGGTTATGTGACAATAACAATGAATTAAAAGAATAGTGTGTGTATGTATGTGTGTTGTTTGTTTGTGTGTGTGTATATGTGTGTGTGTTTGTTTGTTTGTGTGTGTGTGTGTGTGTGTGTGTGTGTGTGTGTATGTGTGTGTGTGTTTATGTGTGTGTGCAGTCAGTATACTGTTTGTGTAGACAATTTTATCTACTGATTCATTTCGTTACTCGTTTCTGCCAATGCCTTCTATTCTTGGTAGGCATTCAATAATGTGTGAGTCATAGCCAGGCTGAACAGTCGTCACAAGTTGTGACCTCGCGTGAGGTACCATCATCAGACACAGAGCCACCACACCTGTGATCTGGAGGAGAGCGCATGACCGCACTCCACAACTGTAGTCATGGTGAGGGCATCTCACCAAACATAGAGTACTTTTCGCGTGTTGAGCCTGTGTGTACTGGCGCCACTTAGCTGATGGTTGCTTGACTTTTTAATGTTTGAGGCTCTTGTTTCTTCCTCTCGCAGTGTTCATAATGGTTCCGCCTTCGTCAGTTTGCTCGCCTGCAACACCTAGTCTTCCCATTTCATGTTCTTAGACACGCGTTAGCATGCCTCTTGCTGCGCCACTCCTGTCCCTGGCGCTTCATTGTGGATGAATACTTAACTCCCAACCTTTCTTATAGTCGTTCATCGTTTCGTTAATATTCCTCACCAAACACTGGAAGTCTTCTCATTACAGAAGAAATCTAAGAAAGAAAAGGACAAGTCTGCCAGTCTTCTACATCATTGTCCATAAGGTCAACAACGAACATTAGAAACATTTATTATACTTTATAACTCGTAAGAGAAAGATTCTCATTTCTGATTACTATGTTTCTCCTCTCCCCACCACTGCCGTCATCATCATTAATAATGATAATATCTTACCATAATCAACCATCATCATCACTACGTTTTACCTTCTTTTGCCGATTGTTTTCATATTTGTTTCTACTCCATCACCTCTGTATAGCTTTTCCAATCACCATCGTGTCTCTTTCTCAAATTCGTCTCAAACTTTGATCTCATAATCCTCTCTCTTCCCTATCTTTCACAACCGCTTTCTTACCCATCTCCTTTGCTTTTATGATCATATTATTTTCTTTTCATTTATCGTTGCCTTCTCCCCCCTACTTCAAACTGCAAACGAATGGAGACTAACTTACCAACAGAAAGCAACTGACAATCTTGAATATAAAAAACTTCAAATACCCTATGAATAAGTAACAATTGTGTACCACAAGACTCAGAACTCAGCCATATCCTTTTCTAATATAGATATTATTTATCTATTCATTATACTTTCTCGCTGTCTCCCGCGTTAGCGAGGTAGCGCAAAGGAAACAGACGAAAGAATGGCCCAACCACCCACTCACATGTCTATATATACACGTCCACTCACGCACATATACACCTATACATTTCAACGTATACATATATATATATATATATATATATATATATATATATATATATATATATATATATATATATATATATATATATATATATATATGTATATATATATATATATATATATATATATATATATATATTTATATATATATATATGTATATATATATATATATATATATATATATATATATATATATATATATATATATATATATATATATATATATTTTTTTTTTTTTTTTTTTTTTTTTTTTTTTTTTTTGCCGCTGTCTCCCGTGTTTGCGAGGTAGCGCAAGGAAACAGACGAAAGAAATGGCCCAACCCACCCCCATACACATGTCTATACATACGTCCACACACGCAAATATACATACCCACACAGCTTTCCATGGTTTACCCCAGACGCTTCACATGCCCTGATTCAATCCACTGACAGCACGTCAACCACGGTATACCACATCGATCCAATTCACTCTATTCCCACAGACATAGACATATATACACATATACACAATTCATACTTGCTGCCTTTACTGTTTCCCATCGCTACCCCACCACAAATGAAATGACAACCCCCTCTCCCCGCATGTGCCCGAGGTACCACTAGGAAAAGACAAAAAAGGCCACATTTGTTCATACTTATCCTCTCGCTGTCATGTATACGACACCGACACCACAGCTCCCTTTCCACATCCAGGCCCCACACAACTTTCCATGGTTTACCCCAGACGCTTCAAATGCCCTGGTTCAATCCATTGACAGCACATCGACCCTAGTATACCATTTCGTTCCAATTCACTCTATTCCTTGCACGGCTTTCAACCTCCTGCATTTTCAGGCCCCGATCGCTCAAAATCTTTTTCATTCCATCCTTCCACCTCCAAATTGGTGTCCCACTTCAACCCCTGCCCTCCATCTCTGACGCATATATTCTCTTTGTCAATCTTTCCTCACTCATTCTTTACATGTGACCAAACCATTTCGATACACTCTCTTCTGCTCTCTCTTCGCTTCCACAAGATAATGATCAGACATGCCTCCAGTTGCACCTCTCAGCACATTAACATCCAAATGTCTCTCTTTCGTACGTCTATCAATTAACACGTAATCCAATAACGCTCTCTGGCCATCTCTCCTACTTACATACGTATACTTATGTATGTCTCGCTTTTTAAACCAGGTTTTCCCAATCACTAGTCCTTTTTCAGCACATAAATCTACAAACTCTTCACCATATCCATTATATATATATATATGTATATATATATATATATATATATATATATATATATATATATATATATATATATATATATATATATATATATATATATATATATATATATATATATATATATATATATATATATATTTTTTTTTTTTTTTTTTTTTTTATATATATACATATATCGTTAATGAGACGTCTTCGATCAGAGCAGCAGTTGCCCGTTCCCTCATAGGTAACACAAAAGAAATGAATATACAAAATAGAAGAAAGTCATCTTTCATATGTCATATGTCCAGCTTTATACAGATGTCAAGTGTCTTAGGTCCGATATCGTGGTGGACTATTCATTTCATTTGCTTTTCGTTTTTTGTAAAGTGCGAATTACGGTAAGTGATGATGGCATAAGATTCTTATGTTCTTTCCTCTTCATGAAGTCGGCCAGGTTGTTGTTAATGACGACTTGAATTTGTTGGAGATGACTGACTGCCACTGTACAAAGATCTTCCCATCAGACAGGACCTTATCTTAGCCATCCGGTCTTCCTGTTCATAGCTGTAAATGATGCAATAACCTAGCACCCAGATTTTTGTTGCGTGAATTTATTTGTGTTATTACTCTATTTTTTTAGTCTTTGTGTAACCAGAATTTACAGGTTTAAGAGCAGGTAATTACTCTAAAGGTATATGCTAACTGAATTAATTATATAATCTAAGGCTTTGTCAATGGCAGAGAAGAGAAGATTGTATAGACTAGTAACAGGGACCCAAATTTTGTTCGACCATACACTTGTAACCACATATCCTGTGGTCATCTTTATAAAGTGGACTTATGAACATGATCACGGAAAGCTTTGTCCTCTGATGTATTCACTTTGAATGTTGTGAACCATTTCCTTCTTTGGAACCAAAAGATATTCAAGAATATCTGATATGTTCTGTTTATCATTACATGATTTTCCGACTTTGATCTACATATGGTAACAGTTATCATTACATATCTCTTCATCTGAAGTTAGTTTTTGTAGAATTTATTTTCATTTTGTGTAGAAACATTTACTGTTTTATGTGAAGATTTACCGGTCAACTTTACCCTATGTATATAAGAATGGAGTTAAGATGATCAAAGCATTGAAACTTTGGTGAAACATTGAGCACTCGCAAAGCACTTAAGGTAAAAGTGCGACTGGTTCATATATATACGTCAATCAGTTGCTAGTCACGTTATATATATATTCTTAATGAGCTCCTAGTATTCGTCACTTCACTGAGGGATGAGGAATATAACTTCCATCTTTTTCGAGAGTTTCAAGAAATTAGATTCGAACTGTCAGTGAGCAGCGGTTTGTTCCAGTGTCCGTGTTGCCCCCCAGAGGTAAACACACGCAGTTTACGAGAAAATGGCTGAGTTAACAGAAACCTCATTCACTAATGTTTGTATAATCATACAGGAAGCAATTAATCCTCAGAAGAGAAATGAGGAAAAAAGAAATACTCCGTTTCAGCATAACAGCGTAACATGTATATCCCGCCCCCGTCTGTCATATCTGCCGACCATGAGAGCAGCCACCTTATTGACAGAGGTAATTGATTGGTTCATCCCAGGTCATCAATGGAAATGAAAAGGAATTCACGTTTTCTTTCTATAGCCAGATCCCATCAGAGCCATAGGTATCGGTATAATGATAAAGATGGAACATTATGATCACAAATGGTCTTATTCATAATGAACGCCCAGGGATTTATGAACTGAACACCGTTATTCAGGTATAGATTTTAATGCTACATGTTGGTAAACGTGCAAACAGGTTTGTATACCTATTCATTATTATTTACATTGATATTTATCTATTCATTATACTTTGTCGCTGTCTCCCGCGTTAGCGAGGTAGCGCAAGGAAAAAGACAAAAGAATGGCCCAACCGACCCACATACACATGTATATACATACACGTCCACACACGCATATATACATACCTATACATCTCAACATATATATATATATATATATATATATATATATATATATATATATATATATATATATATATTCTTTTTTTTCTTTTAAACTATTCGCCATTTCCCGCGTTAGCGAGGTAGCGCTAAGAACAGAGGACTGGGCCTTTTTTGGAATATCCTCAACTGGCCCCCTCTGTTCCTTCTTTTGGAAAATTTAAAAAAAAAAAACGAGAGGGGAGGATTTCCAGCCCCCCGCTCCCTCCCCTTTTAGTCGCCTTCTACGACACGCAGGGAATACGTGGGAAGTATTCTTAATCCCCTATCCCCAGGGATATATATATATATATATATATATATATATATATATATATATATATATATATATATATATATATATATATATATATATATATATATATATATATATATATATATATATATATGCATATATATATATATATATATATATATATATGTATATATATATATATATATATATATATATATATATATATATATATATATATATATATGCACACACAGACACATATTCATAATTCATACTGGCTGCCCTTATTCATTCACTTCGCCACCCCGCCACACATGAAATGACCACCCCCTCCCCCCGCATGTGCGCGAGGTGGGCACTAGGAAGGGACTACAAAGGCCACATTCGTTCACACTGTCTCTAGCTGTCATGTAATAATGCACCGAAACCAAAGCTCCCTTTCCACATCCTGGCCCCAAAAAACTTTCCATATTTTACCCCAGACGCTTCACATGCTCTGGTTCAATCCATTGACAACACGTCGACCCCGGTATACCACATCGTTCCAATTCACTTTATTCCTTGCAAGCCTTTCACCCTCATTCATGTTCAGGCCCCAATCACTCAAGATCTTTTTCGATCCATATTTCCACCTCCAATTTCGTCTCCTACTTCTCCTCGTTCGTTCCACCTCTAACACATATATCCTCTTTCTCAATCTTTCCTCGCTCATTCTCTCTATGTGACCAAACCACTTCAAAACACCCTCTTCTGCTCTCTCAACCACACTCTTTTTATTACCACACATCTCTCTTACCCTCTAATTACCTACTCGATCAAACCACCTCACACCACATATTGTCCTGAAACATCTCATTTCCAGCACATTCACCCTCCTGCGCACAACTCTATCCACAGCCCATGCCTCGCAACCATATAACATTTTCGGAATCACTATTCCTTCAAACATACCTATTCTTGCTTTCCAAGTTAACGTTCTCGCCTTCCACACATTTTTCAACGCTCTCAGAACTTTCACCCCCTCCCCCATCCTATGACTCACTTACGCTTCCATGGTTCCATCCACTGCCAAATCCACTCCCAGATATCTAAAACACTTCGCTTCTTCCAGTTTTTCTCCATTCAAACTTACCTCCCAATTGACTTGTCCCTCAAACCTACTATACTTAATAACCTTGCCCTTATTCACATTTACTCTCAGCTTTCCTCATTCACACTTTTTACCAAACTCAGCCACCAGCTTCTACACTTCCTCTCCCGAGTCAGCCACCAGCGCTGTCTCATCAGCGAACAACAACTAACTCACTTCCCAAGCACTCTCATCCACAACAGACTGCGTACTCGCCACTCTCTCCAAAACTCTTGCATTTACCTCCCTAACAACCCCATCCATAAACAAATTAAACAGCCATGGAAAAATCATGCACCCCTACCTCAAACGGACATTCGCTGAGAACAAACCACTTTCCTCTCTTCCTACTCGTACACATGCCTTATACCTCGATAGAATCTTTTCACTGCTTCTAACAACTTGCCTCCTACACCATATATACTAAATACCTTCCACAGATCATCTCCATCAACTCTATCATATACCTTCGCCAGATCCATAAATGCTACATACAAATCCATTTGCTTTTCTAAGTATTTCTCACATACATTCTTCAAAGCAAACACCTGATCCACACATCCTCTACCACTTCTGAAACCACACTGCTCTTCCCCAATCTGATGCTCTGTACATGCCTTCACTCTCTCAATCAATACATTCCCATATAATTTCCCAGGAATACACAACAAACTTATACCTCTGTAATTTGAGCACTCGTCTTTATCCCCTTTGCCTTTGTACAATGGCACTATGCAAGCATTCCGCCAATCCCCAGGCACCTCACCATGAGTCCCACATACATTAAATAACCTTACCAACCAGTCAACAATACAGTCACACATTCTTTAATAAATTCCACTGCAATACCATCCAAACTCGCCGGCTTGCCGGCTTTTATCTTCCACAAAGCTTTTACTACCTCTTCTCTGTTTACCAAATCATTCTCCCTAACCCTCTCACTTTGCACACCACCTCGACTAAAACACCCTATATCTGCCACTCTATCATCAAACACATTCAACAAACCTTCAAAATACTTGCTCCATCTCCTTCTCACATTACACTACTTGTTATCACATCCCCATATGCCCCCTTCATTGATGTTCCCATTTGTTCCCTCGTCTTGCGCACTTTATTTTCCTCCCTCCAAAACACCTCTCACCCCAACTCTCATTTGCCCTCTTTTTCATCTCGTTCACCGTTTCTCTTAACCTCCTGCCTCTTTCTTTTATAAATCTCCCACTCATTTGCATTACTTCCCTGCAAAATTCGTCCAAATGCCTCTCTGTCCTCTTTCACTTATAATCTTACTTCTTCATCCCACCACTCACTGCCCTTTCTAATCTGCCCACCTCCCACGCTTCTCATGCCACAAGCATCTTTTGCGGAAGCAAGCATTGCTTCCTTTAATGCATCCCATTCCTACCCCACTCCCTTTCTATCCTTTTTCCATTCTGTACTCAGTCACTCCTGGTATTTCCTCACACAAGTCTCCTTCCCAAGCTCACTTACTCTCACCACTCTCTTCACCCTAGCATTCTATTTTATTTTCTGAGAACCTTTACAAATCTTCACCTTCGCCTCCACAAGTTATAATCAGACAGCCCTCCAGTTGCACCTCTCAGCACATTAACATCCAAAAGTTTCTCTTTCAGCGCGCCTATCAATTAACACGGAATCGAATAACGCTCTCTGGCCATCTCTCCTACTTACATACGTATACTTATGTATATCTCTCTTTTTAAACCAGTTATTCCCAATCACCGGTCCTTTTTCAGCACGCAAGTCCACAAGCTCTTCACCATTTCCATTTACAAACAGAACACCCCATATACACCTATTATTCCCTCAACTGTCACATTACTCACCTTCACATTCAAATGACCCATCACTATAACCCGGTCTCGTGCATCAAAACTACTAACACACTCTCTCAGCTACTCCCAAAACACTTACCTCTAATGATCTTTATTCTCATGCCCAGGTGCATATGCACCAATAATCACCCATCTCTCTCCATCAACTTTCAGTTTTACCCATATCAATCTAGAGCTTACTTTCTTACACTCTCTCACATACTCCCACCACTCCTGTTTTAGGAGTAGTGCTATTCCTTCCCTTGCTCTTGTCTTCTCACCAACCCCTGACTTTACTCCCGAGACATTCCCAAACCACTCTTCCTCTTTACTCTTGAGCTTCGTTTCATTCAGATCCAGAACATCCAGGGTCCTTTCCTCAAACATACTACCTATCTCTTCTTTTTCTCATCTTAGTTACTTCCACACACATTTAGACAACCCAATCTGAGCCTTCGAGGAGGATGAGGACTCTCCGCGTGACTTCTTCTGTTTCCCCTTTTAGAAAGTCAAAATACAAGGAGGGGAGGGTTTCTAGCCCCCTGCTCCCGTCCCCTTTAGTCGTCTTCTACGACACGTGAGGAATGCCTGGGATGTATTCTTTCTCCCGTATCCCCAGGGATACTTATATCTGTAAGTACCTATTTGTACAGTAAAGAAAAAAAAATAGCTTTGAACTTGTGAGGTCCTCATTTTTTTTAGGTTCCTAGCATTAAAATCTTTTTAAGACTTTTTTATGCTATCAAAATTTTACAGTTTCATCACTTGATGAATTTTGTCCCATTCTTTCGCTACTTTAGTAATATAAATGCTTGTAAGTATATCTTTAATACTCTCAGTGTATATAGGCACACCTCTTTACAATGTGTGGTGCATGTATGTGTGTATATGATTATGTATTTTCATTGTAAATGGAGTAGTTTTACACCCGTGAGGCCTCATCTCTTGGATGTTTTCCTACTATCATACAGCATTTCAAACTTTTGTATGTTGTCTGGATTGACCATATCCTTTTCCAGCTTATTCTGTTCTCCAACCACTCGTATAGTATTTAACGTATAGCGTATGACTCCTCTTTAAATCTTTTTTTAAAAACTTTTTTCATGTTTTCATGTTTCTTCCTCTGGTTGGTTTGTCCCTATATCTTTCGAAGAATTTGTTTAAAAACTTAAGGATTGTGAGCGGGTCACTCCTCACTCTTTTCTCTTCAGTTGTGAGCGAATTCAAGGCCTGTAGTCTTTCCATGTAACTCATCTTTCTCAATCATGAGAGCCATATTTGTTGCCTTCCCCTAAAACATTTTATAAGTTGTTAATGTTATTTCATTTGAACTGAACAAACCTTAGAAGCATATTCTAGATTTGGCCTTTTGGAGGATGTGGACTGCTTCCTAAAAAGTTCCTTATCCCTGTTATTGACCAACCCCATGGAGAAGATGAACACCTTAGTTGGGTGTAGGTAGACTGCCACTCCCAGGATTCGAACCCATGAGGGTCCGACTCAGGTCTGGCCCATCCAGACTCATGGTCAGTAAGGCTAACCACTATACCAGTATACCCGTGAGAGAGCTTGTTACCTCGGAGACCGGCTGCGGAAATAGGTACGCATCGGCCTGAAAGTAGGCGTCCCGGACTTTGGGGTGTTAGCTCGACCTCAGTTACGACCTTCACGTGTTTCACGGGTCGACGGTGGCGCTTGGAACGCCGCAAAATCCGTGGTTCTCTCTGGTTCTATACCTTCTTTATTTCTGCGAATGGCTTCCAGGGACACGACGCCTTAAATGGAAAAGAGAAATTTCACGAACCACAGGGAACATTCTCTTGCGTGGCGATCGCTGTGGTGTGTGTGTGTATGTGTGTGTGTGTGTGTGTGTGTGTGTGTGTGTGTGTGTGTGTGTGTGTGTGTGTGTGTGTGTGTGTGTGTGTGTGTGTGTGTGTGTTTGATTTTTCAGTTTGGTGCCAGCTTGTCCCAGAAATTAGTCAGCCTACTCCGTGTAGCCCAGACGTCTGTCAGCTCGTGGCATATTTTGAGCCCAGAAGGACAGCCAGTATAGCCGAGAGAGTGGTCAAGTGTCTTACTGTAATCTAAGAAAACATCCTCTCACTCACTGCACCCGAACAGGATCCTCAGTTTTCTCAACAAATCACAGGTCAACAACCAACTCTGGACTTCGGTGTACTATTTGAAGTCCTACTGGCGACAACCTCCTGACATTCTTATTGTTTGTCTTGATGCGATCGTCAAGGATTTGCAAACAGAAGTTGGTAATGTAAATGTCTGGTACGTCAGCTTGCAGCAAGCTGGGTAAATTACGCATGTTGGGCAACACCCACAGAACTTACCAGGGTTTTACTCAACCTTCCTGACACTCGAACTATGATTTGGTATTGAGAACGCTCATCCATATCACGCGTGATGTAAGAGGTCTTATTTACTTTTTTTCAAATTCTAAAAGCAGGTAAAGGAAGATTATAGATATCTTCTGGAAGTGATATTTTGAATTTTATCATAATCAACAAGGTATAATCATCATTTCCAAGTACAAACTAAAAAGAGGTTCTGTCAATAGCATTTAAAAGCAAAAGAGACTGCTGGTGGCCTGAACTATATTGTCTAGTATATCTCGCGTCAGCTTATACAGCACGTTCCCTGAAATACTGTTTTAGGAGTTTTCAGAATTCTAAGATAATATTGTTGTTAGAATTAATCCTATTTTAGCAGCTACTATTTGAAATCAACTTCATTTAACTTACGTCACGACCCATGTAGATGTTTCTATAACTAACCACAAAATGAGTCAAAAAAAAAAAGAAATGACAGAATAAAATCCTAATGAACCATAGCATCCTTATGCATTTGCTTCTACGATGGGCTCTAATTATTCATGCATGTTTTGATATCAGTGTTTCCATATGATATGAATAAATTGTACAAAATATGGCTAAAGATACATACAGAATTCTATCTAAGAACTACATTATATAGTGAATGACGGCTCAAACCAATCATGGGCAGAAAATGTAACAGTCACTTGCAGTGTAAATTACTAAGGAGAACAACCAAATCAAAAGGATTACATACACACACATGCACACACACACACACACACACACACACACACACACACACACACACACACACACACGCTGACACACACACACACACACACACACACACACAAAACGATGATAAAGCTCTGGTGGGTGATTCGAGTGAGAAACTGCAGGAGTTGGTAACTGAGTATGGAAGTGTGAAAGGAGAAAGTTGAGAGTAAATATGAATAAGAGCAAGGTTATTAGGTCCAGTGGAGTTGATGGACAAGTTCATTGAGATGTATGTTTGAATGGAGAAAAACTGAAGAAAGTGAAGTGCTTTAGATATCTGGGAGAGTACTTTGCAGCGAATGGAGCATTGGAAGCAAAAGTGAGTCATAACGTGGGGGAGGAGGCGAAATCATAGCTCCCTTTCCACATCCAGGCCCACAGACCTTTCCATAGTTTATCCCATGCACTTCACATACCCTGGTTCAATCCATTGACAGCACGTCTACCCTGGTATGCCACATCGTTTCAATTCACTCTATTCCTTGCACGCCTTTCACCCTCCTGTATGTTCAGTCCGCGATCGCTCAAAATCTTTTTCACTCCATCCTCGCACCTCCAATTTGGTCTCCCACTTCTCGTTCCCTCCACCTCTGACACATATATCCTTTTTGTCAATCTTTCTTCACTCATTCTCTCCATGTGACCAAATCATTTCAGCACACTCTCCTCTGCTCTCTCAACCACACTCTTTTTATTTCCACACATCTCTCTTACCCTTTTCATACTTACTCGATCAAACCACCTCACACCACATATCGTCCTCAAACATTTCATTTCCAGCACATCCATCCTCCTGCGCACATCTCTATCCATAGCCCACGCCTCGCAACCATACAACATTGTTGGAACCACTATTCCCTCAAACATACCCATTTTGCTTTCCGAGATAATGTTCTCGACTTCCACACATTTTTCAAGGCTCCCAAAATTTTCGCCCCCTCCCCCACCCTATGATCCACTTCCGCTTCCATGGTTCCATCCGCTGACAGATCCACTCCCAGATATCTAAAACACTTCACTTCCTCCAGTTTTTCTCCATTCAAACTCACCTCCCAATTGACTTGACCCTCACCCTACTGTACCTAATAACCTTGCTCTTATTCACATTTACTCTCAACTTTCTTCTTCCACACACTTTACAAACTCAGTCACCAGCTTCTGCAGTTTCTCACATGAATCAGCCACCAGCGCTGTATCATCAGCGAACAACAACTGACTCACTTCCCAAGCTCTCTCATCCCCAACAGACTTCATACTTGCCCCTCTTTCCAGGACTCTTGCATTTACCTCCCTTACAACCCCATCCATAAACAAATTAAACAACCATGGAGACATCACACACCCCTGCCGCAACCTACATTCACTGAGAACCAATCACTTTCCTCTCTTCCTACACGTACACTTTGCCTTACATCCTCGATAAAAACTTTTCACTGCTTCTAACAACTTGCCTCCCACACCATATATTCTTAATACCTTCCACAGAGCATCTGTATCAACTCTATCATATGCCTTCTCCAGATCCATAAATGCTACATACAAATCCATTTGCTTTTCTAAGTATTTCTCACATACATTCTTCAAAGCAAACACCTGATCCACACATCCTCTACCACTTCTGAAACCGCACTGCTCTTCCCCAATCTGATGCTCTGTACATGCCTTCACCCTCTCAATCAATACCCTCCAATATAATTTACCAGGAATACTCAACAAACTTATACCTCTGTAATTTGAGCACTCACTCTTATCCCTTTGCCTTTGTACAATGGCACTACGCACGCATTCCGCCAATCCTCGGGCACCTCACCATGAGTCATACATACATTAAATAACCTTACCAACCAGTCAACAATACAGTCACCCCCTTTCTTAATAAATTCCACTGCAATACCATCCAAACCTGCTGCCTTGCCGGCTTTCATCTTCCGCAAAGCTTTTACTACCTCTTCTCTGTTTACCAAATCATTTTCCCTAACCCTCTCACTTTGCACACCACCTCGACCCAAACACCCTATATCTGCCACTCTGTCATCAGACACATTCAACAAACCTTCAAAATACTCATTCCATCTCCTTCTCACATCACCGCTACTTGTTATCACCTCCCCATTTACGCCCATCACTGAAGTTCCCATTTGCTCCCTTGTCTTACGCACCCTATTTACCTCCTTCCAGAACATCTTTTTATTCTCCCTAAAATTTACTGATAGTCTCTCACCCCAACTCTCATTTGCCCTTTTTTTCACCTCTTGCACCTTTCTCTTGACCTCCTGTCTCTTTCTTTTATACTTTCCCACTCAATTGCATTTTTTCCCTGCAAAAATCGTCCAAATGCCTCTCTCTTCTCTTTCACTAATACTCTTACTTCTTCATCCACCACTCACTACCCTTTCTAAACAGCCACCTCCCACTCTTCTCATGCCACAAGCATCTTTTGCGCAATCCATCACTGATTCCTAAATACATCCCATTCCTCCCCCACTCCCCTTACTTCCATTGCTCTCACCTTTTTCCATTCTGTACACAGTCTCTCCTGGTACTTCCCCACACAGGTCTCCTTCCCAAGCTCACTTACTCTCACCACCTTCTTCACCCCAACATTCACTCCTCTTTTCTGAAAACCCATACTAATCTTCACCTTAGCCTCCACAAGATAATGAT
This sequence comes from Panulirus ornatus, assembly GCF_036320965.1. Lineage (NCBI taxonomy): Eukaryota > Metazoa > Arthropoda > Malacostraca > Decapoda > Palinuridae > Panulirus > Panulirus ornatus. The sequence continues at coordinate 10,373,925 of NC_092241.1, forward strand.
CAGACATTATATATATAATATATATATATATATATATATATTATATATATATATATATATATATATATATATATATTATATATATATATATATATAATATTTCTTTCTTTCAAACTATTCGCCATTTCCGGCGTTAGCGAGGTAGCGTTAGGAACAGAGGACTGGGCCTTTGAGGAAATATCCTCACCTGGCCCCCTTTTCTGTTCCTTCTTTTGGAAAATTACAAAAAAAAAGCGAGAGAAGAGGATTTTTCCCGCCCCCTTCTCCCTCCCCTTTTAGTCGCGTTCTACGACACGCAGGGAATACGTGGGAAGTATTCTTTCTCCCCTGTCCTGGGATAATATATATATATATATATATATATATATATATATATATATATATATATATATATATATATATTATATTTTATATATATATATATATATATATATATATATATATATATATATAAGTGCGTAAGACTAGGGAGCAAATGGGAACTTCAGTGAAGGGCGCAAATGGGGAGGTGATAACAAGTAGTGGTGATGTGAGAAGGAGATGGAGTGAATATTTTGAAGGTTTGTTGAATGTGTTTGATGATAGAGTGGCAGATGTAGGGTGTTTTGGTCGAGGTGGTGTGCAAAGTGAGAGGGTTAGGGAAAATTTATTTGGTAACAGAGAAGAGGTAGTAAAAGCTTTGCGGAAGATGAAAGCCGGCAAGGCAGCAGGTTTGGATGGTATTGCAGTGGAATTTATTAAAAGAGGGGGTGACTGTATTGTTGACTGGTTGGTAAGGTTATTTAATGTATGTATGACTCATGGTGAGGTGCCTGAGGATTGGCGGAATGCGTGCGTAGTGCCATTGTACAAAGGCAAAGGGGATAAGAGTGAGTGCTCAAATTACAGAGGTATAAGTTTGTTGAGTATTCCTGGCAAATTATATGGGAGGGTATTGATTGAGAGGGTGAAGGCATGTACAGAGCATCAGATTGGGGAAGAGCAGTGTGGTTTCAGAAGTGGTAGAGGATGTGTGGATCAGGTGTTTGCTTTGAAGAATGTATGTGAGAAATACTTAGAAAAGCAAATGGATTTGTATGTAGCATTTATGGATCTGGAGAAGGCATATGATAGAGTTGATAGAGATGCTCTGTGGAAGGTATTAAGAATATATGGTGTGGGAGGCAAGTTGTTAGAAGCAGTGAAAAGTTTTTATCGAGGATGTAAGGCATGTGTACGTGTAGGAAGAGAGGAAAGTGATTGGTTCTCAGTGAATGTAGGTTTGCGGCAGGGGTGTGTGATGTCTCCATGGTTGTTTAATTTGTTTATGGATGGGGTTGTTAGGGAGGTGAATGCAAGAGTTTTGGAAAGAGGGGCAAGTATGAAGTCTGTTGGGGATGAGAGAGCTTGGGAAGTGAGTCAGTTGTTGTTCGCTGATGATACAGCGCTGGTGGCTGATTCATGTGAGAAACTGCAGAAGCTGGTGACTGAGTTTGGTAAAGTGTGTGAAAGAAGAAAGTTAAGAGTAAATGTGAATAAGAGCAAGGTTATTAGGTACAGTAGGGTTGAGGGTCAAGTCAATTGGGAGGTGAGTTTGAATGGAGAAAAACTGGAGGAAGTGAAGTGTTTTAGATATCTGGGAGTGGATCTGGCAGCGGATGGAACCATGGAAGCGGAAGTGGATCATAGGGTGGGGGAGGGGGCGAAAATTCTGGGAGCCTTGAAGAATGTGTGGAAGTCGAGAACATTATCTCGGAAAGCAAAAATGGGTATGTTTGAAGGAATAGTAGTTCCAACAATGTTGTATGGTTGCGAGGCGTGGGCTATGGATAGAGTTGTGCGCAGGAGGATGGATGTGCTGGAAATGAGATGTTTGAGGACAATGTCTGGTGTGAGGTGGGTTGATCGAGTAAGTAACGTAAGGGTAAGATCGATGTGTGGAAATAAAAAGAGCGTGGTTGAGAGAGCAGAAGAGGGTGTTTTGAAATGGTTTGGGCACATGGAGAGAATGAGTGAGGAAAGATTGACCAAGAGGATATATGTGTCGGAGGTGGAGGGAACGAGGAGAAGAGGGAGACCAAATTGGAGGTGGAAAGATGGAGTGAAAAAGATTTTGTGTGATCGGGGCCTGAACATGCAGGAGGGTGAAAGGAGGGCAAGGAATAGAGTGAATTGGAGCGATGTGGTATACCGGGGTTGACGTGCTGTCAGTGGATTGAATCAAGGCATGTGAAGCGTCTGGGGTAAACCATGGAAAGCTGTGTAGGTATGTATATTTGCATGTGTGGACGTATGTATATATATGTGTATGGGGGCGGGTTGGGCCATTTCTTTCGTCTGTTTCCTTGCGCTACCTCGCAAACGCGGGAGACAGCGACAAAGCAAAAAAAAAAAAAAAAAATATATATATATATATATATATATATATATATATATATATATATATATATATATATATATATATATATCTTTTTTCTTTTTCTTTCCTACTAGTCGCCATTTCCCGCGATAGCGAGGTAGCGTTAAGAACAGAGGAACCTAACCTAAGAACCTAACCTAACCTAACCTTTCAGGGAATATACTCACCTGGCCCCCTTTTCTGTTCCTTCTTTTGGAAAATTAAAAAAAAAAAAAACGAGAGGGGAGGATTTCCAGCCCCCACCCCCCCCCCCCCCCCCCGGCTCCCTTCCCTTTTAGTCGCCTTCTACGGCTGTCTCCCGCGTTAGCGATGTAGCGCAAGGAAACAGACGAAAGAATGGCTCAACCCAACCACATACACATGTATATATATATATACACACGTCAACACACGCAGATACACATACCTATACATCTCAACGTATACATATACATACACACACAGACATATACATATATACACATGTACATAATTCACAGTCTGCCTTTATTCATTCCCATCGAAATCCCGCCACACATGAAATAACAGCCCCCTCCCCCTTCAGGTGCGTGAGGTAGCGCTAGGAAAAGACAACAAAGGCCACATTCGGTCACACTCAGTCTCTAGCTGTCATATATAATGCACTGAAACCACAGCTCTCTTTCCACATCAAACCAACAGAGAACTCTCCATGGTTTAACCTAGACGCTTCACACGCCCCGGTTCAATCCATTGACATCAAGTGGATCCCAGTATACCACATCGTTCCAATTCACACTATTCCTTGCACGTCTTTCACCCTACAGCATGTTCAGGCTCCGATCACACAAAATCTTTTTCACTCCATCTTTCCACCTCCAATTTGGTCTCTCACTTCTCGTTCCTTCCACCTCTGACACATATATCCTATTGGTCAATCTTTCCTCACTCACTCACTCCTTGTGACCAAACCATTTCAAAACACCCTCTTCTGCTCTCTCAACCACACTCTATTTATTACCACACATCTCTCTTACCCTTTAGTTACTTACTCGATCAAACCACCTCACACCACACATTGTCCTCAAACATATCATTTCCAGCACATCCACCTCCTGCGCACATCTCTATCCATAGCCCACGCCTCGCAACCATACAACATTGTTGGAACCACTATTCCTTCAAACATACCCATTTTTGCTTTCCGAGATAATGTTCTCGACTTCCACACATTCTTCAAGGCTCCCAGAATTTTCGCCCCCTCCCCCACCCTATGATCACTTCCGCTTCCATGGTTCCATCGCTGCCAGATCCACTCCCAGATATCTAAAGCACTTTACTTCCTCCAGTTTTTCTCCATTCAAAGTTACCTCCCAATTGACTTGACCCTCAACCCTACTGTACCTAATAACCTTGCTCTTATTCATATTTACTCTAACTCTCTTCTTTCACATACTTTACCAAACTCAGTCACCAGCTTCTGCAGTTTCTCACATGAATCAGCCACCAGCGCTGTATCATCAGCGAACAACAACTGACTCACTTCCCAAGCTCTCTCATCCCCAACAGACTTCATACTTGCCCCTCTTTCCAGGACTCTTGCATTTACCTCCCTTACAACCCCATCCATAAACAAATTAAACAACCATGGAGACATCACACACCCCTGCCGCAAACCTACATTCACTGAGAACCAATCACTTTCCTCTCTTCCTACACGTACACATGCCTTACATCCTCGATAAAAACTTTTCACTGCTTCTAACAACTTGCCTCCCACACCATATATTCTTAATACCTTCCACAGAGCATCTGTATCAACTCTATCATATGCCTTCTCCAGATCCATAAATGCTACATACAAATCCATTTGCTTTTCTAAGTATTTCTCACATACATTCTTCAAAGCAAACACCTGATCCACACATCCTCTACCACTTCTGAAACCGCACTGCTCTTCCCCAATCTGATGCTCTGTACATGCCTTCACCCTCTCAATCAATACCCTCCCATATAATTTACCAGGAATACTCAACAAACTTATACCTCTGTAATTTGAGCACTCACTCTTATCCCCTTTGCCTTTGTACAATGGCACTACGCACGCATTCCGCCAATCCTCAGGCACCTCACCATGAGTCATACATACATTAAATAACCTTACCAACCAGTCAACAATACAGTCACCCCCTTTCTTAATAAATTCCACTGCAATACCATCCAAACCTGCTGCCTTGCCGGCTTTCATCTTCCGCAAAGCTTTTACTACCTCTTCTCTGTTTACCAAATCATTTTCCCTAACCCTCTCACTTTGCACACCACCTCGACCCAAACACCCTATATCTGCCACTCTGTCATCAGACACATTCAACAAACCTTCAAAATACTCATTCCATCTCCTTCTCACATCACCGCTACTTGTTATCACCTCCCCATTTACGCCCATCACTGAAGTTCCCATTTGCTCCCTTGTCTTACGCACCCTATTTACCTCCTTCCAGAACATCTTTTTATTCTCCCTAAAATTTACTGATAGTCTCTCACCCCAACTCTCATTTGCCCTTTTTTTCACCTCTTGCACCTTTCTCTTGACCTCCTGTCTCTTTCTTTTATACTTCTCCCACTCAATTGCATTTTTTCCCTGCAAAAATCGTCCAAATGCCTCTCTCTTCTCTTTCACTAATACTCTTACTTCTTCATCCCACCACTCACTACCCTTTCTAAACAGCCCACCTCCCACTCTTCTCATGCCACAAGCATCTTTTGCGCAATCCATCACTGATTCCCTAAATACATCCCATTCCTCCCCCACTCCCCTTACTTCCATTGCTCTCACCTTTTTCCATTCTGTACACAGTCTCTCCTGGTACTTCCCCACACAGGTCTCCTTCCCAAGCTCACTTACTCTCACCACCTTCTTCACCCCAACATTCACTCCTCTTTTCTGAAAACCCATACTAATCTTCACCTTAGCCTCCACAAGATAATGATCAGACATTATATATATATATATATATATATATATATATATATATATATATATATATATATATATATATATATATATATATATATATATATATATATATATATTCTTTCTTTCAAACTATTCGCCATTTCCGGCGTTAGCGAGGTAGCGTTAGGAACAGAGGACTGGGCCTTTGAGGAAATATCCTCACCTGGCCCCCTTTTCTGTTCCTTCTTTTGGAAAATTACAAAAAAAAAGCGAGAGAAGAGGATTTCCAGCCCCCTTCTCCCTCCCCTTTTAGTCGCGTTCTACGACACGCAGGGAATACGTGGGAAGTATTCTTTCTCCCCTGTCCCTGGGATAATATATATATATATATATATATATATATATATATATATATATATATATATATATATATATATATATATATATATATATATATATATATATATATATATATATATATATATAAAGTGCGTAAGACTAGGGAGCAAATGGGAACTTCAGTGAAGGGCGCAAATGGGGAGGTGATAACAAGTAGTGGTGATGTGAGAAGGAGATGGAGTGAATATTTTGAAGGTTTGTTGAATGTGTTTGATGATAGAGTGGCAGATGTAGGGTGTTTTGGTCGAGGTGGTGTGCAAAGTGAGAGGGTTAGGGAAAATTATTTGGTAAACAGAGAAGAGGTAGTAAAAGCTTTGCGGAAGATGAAAGCCGGCAAGGCAGCAGGTTTGGATGGTATTGCAGTGGAATTTATTAAAAGAGGGGGTGACTGTATTGTTGACTGGTTGGTAAGGTTATTTAATGTATGTATGACTCATGGTGAGGTGCCTGAGGATTGGCGGAATGCGTGCGTAGTGCCATTGTACAAAGGCAAAGGGGATAAGAGTGAGTGCTCAAATTACAGAGGTATAAGTTTGTTGAGTATTCCTGGTAAATTATATGGGAGGGTATTGATTGAGAGGGTGAAGGCATGTACAGAGCATCAGACTGGGGAAGAGCAGTGTGGTTTCAGAAGTGGTAGAGGATGTGTGGATCAGGTGTTTGCTTTGAAGAAATATGTGAGAAATACTTAGAAAAGCAAATGGATTTGTATGTAGCATTTATGGATCTGGAGAAGGCATATGATAGAGTTGATAGAGATGCTCTGTGGAAGGTATTAAGAATATATGGTGTGGGAGGCAAGTTGTTAGAAGCAGTGAAAAGTTTTTATCGAGGATGTAAGGCATGTGTACGTGTAGGAAGAGAGGAAAGTGATTGGTTCTCAGTGAATGTAGGTTTGCGGCAGGAGTGTGTGATGTCTCCATGGTTGTTTAATTTGTTTATGGATGGGGTTGTTAGGGAGGTGAATGCAAGAGTTTTGGAAAGAGGGGCAAGTATGAAGTCTGTTGGGGATGAGAGAGCTTGGGAAGTGAGTCAGTTGTTGTTCGCTGATGATACAGCGCTGGTGGCTGATTCATGTGAGATACTGCAGAAGCTGGTGACTGAGTTTGGTAAAGTGTGTGAAAGAAGAAAGTTAAGAGTAAATGTGAATAAGAGCAAGGTTATTAGGTACAGTAGGGTTGAGGGTCAAGTCAATTGGGAGGTGAGTTTGAATGGAGAAAAACTGGAGGAAGTAAAGTGTTTTAGATATCTGGGAGTGGATCTGGCATCGGATGGAACCATGGAAGCGGAAGTGGATCATAGGGTGGGGGAGGGGGCGAAAATTCTGGGAGCATTGAAGAATGTGTGGAAGTCGAGAACATTACCTCGGAAAGCAAAAATGGGTATGTTTGAAGGAATAGTGGTTCTAACAATGTTGTATGGTTGCGAGGCGTGGGCTATGGATAGAGTTGTGCGCAGGAGGATGGATGTGCTGGAAATGAGATGTTTGAGGACAATGTGTGGTGTGAGGTGGTTTGATCGAGTAAGTAACGTAAGGGTAAGAGAGATGTGTGGAAATAAAAAGAGCGTGGTTGAGAGAGCAGAAGAGGGTGTTTTGAAATGGTTTGGGCACATGGAGAGAATGAGTGAGGAAAGATTGCCCAAGAGGATATATGTGTCGGAGGTGGAGGGAACGAGGAGAAGAGGGAGACCAAATTGGAGGTGGAAAGATGGAGTGAAAAGATTTTGTGTGATCGGGGCCTGAACATGCAGGAGGGTGAAAGGAGGGCAAGGAATAGAGTGAATTGGAGCGATGTGGTATACCGGGGTTGACGTGCTGTCAGTGGATTGAATCAAGGCATGTGAAGCGTCTGGGGTAAACCATGGAAAGCTGTGTAGGTATGTATATTTGCATGTGTGGACGTATGTATATATATGTGTATGGGGGCGGGTTTGGCCATTTCTTTCGTCTGTTTCCTTGCGCTACCTCGCAAACGCGGGAGACAGCGACAAAGCAAAAAAAAGAAAAAAAAAAATATATATATTATATATATATATATATATATATATATATATATATATCTTTTTTCTTTTTCTTTCCTACTAGTCGCCATTTCCCGAGATAGCGAGGTAGCGTTAAGAACAGAGGAACCTAACCTAAGAACCTAACCTAACCTAACCTTTCAGGGAATATCCTCACCTGGCCCCCTTTTCTGTTCCTTCTTTTGGAAAATTAAAAAAAAAAAAACGAGAGGTGAGGATTTCCACCCCCCCCCCCGCTCCCTTCCCTTTTAGTCGCCTTCTACGGCTGTCTCCCGCGTTAGCGAGGTAGTGCAAGGAAACAGACGAAAGAATGGCCCAACCCACCCACATACACATGTATATATATATATATATATATATATATATATATATATATATATATATATATATATATATATATATATATATATATACACACGTCAACACACGCAGATACACATACCTATACATCTCAACGTATAAATATACATACACACACAGACATATACATATATACACATGTACATAATTCACAGTCTGCCTTTATTCATTCCCATCGAAATCCCGCCACACATGAAATAACAGCCCCCTCCCCCTTCATATGCGGGAGGTAGCGCTAGGAAAAGACAACAAAGGCCACATTCGGTCACACTCAGTCTCCTGCTGTCATATATAATGCACTGAAACCACAGCTCTCTTTCCACATCAAACCAACAGAGAACTCTCCATGGTTTAACCTAGACGCTTCACACGCCCCGGTTCAATCCATTGACATCAAGTCGATCCCAGTATACCACATCGTTCCAATTCACACTATTCCTTGCACGTCTTTCACCCTACAGCATGTTCAGGCTCCGATCACACAAAATCTTTTTCACTCCATCTTTCCACCTCCAATTTGGTCTCTCACTTCTCGTTCCTTCCACCTCTGACACATATATCCTATTGGTCAATCTTTCCTCACTCACTCACTCCTTGTGACCAAACCATTTTAAAACACCCTCTTCTGCTCTCTCAACCACACTCTATTTATTACCACACATCTCTCTTACCCTATTATTACTTACTCGATCAAACCACCTCACACCACACATTGTCCTCAAACATATCATTTCCAGCACATCCACCTTCCTCCGCACAACTCTATATCCATAGCCCACGCCTCGCAACCATACAACATTGTTGGAACCACTATTCCTTCAAACATACCCATTTTTGCTTTCGGAGATAATGTTCTCGACTTCCACACATTCTTCAAGGCTCCCAGGATTTTCGCCCCCTCCCCCACCCTATGGTTCACTTCTGCTTCCATGGTTCCATTCGCTGCCAGATCCACTCCCAGATATCTAAAACACTTTACTTCCTCCAGTTTTTCTCCATTCAAAGTTACCTCCCAATTGACTTGACCCTCAACCCTACTGTACCTAATAACCTTGCTCTTATTCATATTTACTCTTAACTTTCTTCTTTCACATACTTTACAAAACTCAGTCAACAGCTTCTGCAGTTTCTCACATGAATCAGCCACCAGCGCTGTATCATCAGCGAACATCAACTAACTCACTATCCATATATATGTATATATATATATATATATATATATATATATATATATATATATATATATATATATATATATATATATATATATATATATATATATATATATATATATATATATATATATATATATGTATATACATGTGTATGGGGGGGGTTGGGCCATTTCTTTCGTCTGTTTCCTTGCGCTTCCTCGCAAACGCGGGAGACAGCGACAAAGTATAATAAAAAAAAAAAATAAAAAATAAAATATATATATATATATATATATATATATATATATATATATATATATATATATATATATATATATATATATATATATATATGTATATATATATATATATATATATATATATATATATATATATATATATATATATATATATATATATATATATATATATATACATATATATATATATATATATATATATATATATATATATATATATATATATATATATATATATATATATATATATATATATATATTAATGACTATGAAGCATAATATCTATACGTATACAGAGCGAAATTATATGCAGATTATAATTTCGTGATAATATTGATATGAAATAGACCAGTCAAAAAACTGACAGTATATTAACTGGACCAGGCTAACGGTTTATGATGGGTAGGTACACAGTATGTACTAATAACAGCAATAACATTTCCTAGAAGGTCCAGACCACAGGTAGTAACAGTACATCGTGTTCACTTGATTGACCATAAGGACTGTAAAATCGACCTTCTACATGTATGTAAATATGCTGTTGTACAGTAATTATCAACGTGAAATACGTCTTGCGTCTATGGAATTGTGTCATACTGTTAGTTAATAACTATACCTATACATATACACCTACATAACATCCTATTATAATTACATACTAAAGTTATGGGAAAATAAGGAGGGACATAAGGTTGGGTGATGAGGAGTTAGGAGGAAAAGAGGAGGGATAACGAGGGCGAGAAGGGGGGGAAATTGGAAGGTGTTTGGGGGGGGCACACTTTCCTTCGAAAGCGTCAATATGACTACTCGGCTTCGTATTTTTTTTCATGAGTAAACTCCTCACATAACACATATAGCAATTTGGTATGTCAGCCATACATTTGGCCCGGGTGTTAAACATAGTGTGCTGAAATATCATAATGATACAATGAATCGTTTACGAGGTATTTGCGAAAAACAGCGTTTGTCCGCCGCTGAAACGTATAGTAGTCAGAGGTAATAGACTTTACGTTTCCCTTGCACAACCACATAGAGCCGGGTAGCCGAGTTATGATTTACCTTTCATAGGTTTCTGAAATTGCAACTAAAAACTGAAGTGTGAGTTTATATCCCTCATAGAGAAGTATCAAAAGAATCCGTTACACTATTTTCAGGAATTCTATATAAAAAGAGAGACTGACAAAATGAACAGGAATATTAGTATATTGCTGTAACATGATAGCTTAACTATATTCAATGTCCATCCCCCACGGGCATCTAAAACCTCCTGAATCCTTGTGGGACCAGAATGGACGAGGTTTCTGCAGACACTGGGGCGCCGACGAAGGCTGCCCCATACCTCGCGTGCAGTGCACATGATACCTGGTCGGTTCCTGGCCTCACCTACGTTCCATTCCCGGCGCATAATTACCCACAGTTTCTGTATAGGGTTCACGTCGCACCTCTTCCTAGGGCAATCCAAGATATGAATTACCGGGTGGGCACTAAACCACCCGCACACTGCTTTACTGGTGTGTATTAATTACTTATCCTTCACAAGCTTCATGGCACTTGGTTCTGGGATGGCCATGGCACGAACAGAATGAAGAACATCCTCTAATAATTCAATGCATTGCTGACTCAAAGCAACCTTCAATTTCTACAGCTCGCCAGGCACATGTTTCCACATCCAACCCAAAAACAACACTATTACTCTACCACTGCGCTGAGACTTGGAGATATTTTCCGAATTGTAATTCGTATTAGGAGGGCGCCAGCACAGCCTCGAAGCTGGCTCAACAGAGGAAAACGTTTTTGTCATCTATAAATATCATGTCTTCCAAGGAACCTTCTCTCAGTCCTAAATGCTGTAGGGCAAATCCAAGGCGTGCTTGCCTGTGTGCTTGCTTCTGTTCCTCTTACTCAGCAGGAATATGGAAGTTGTTCTTCGAGACGGCGTCTGGTGGCGCGTGGATGACACTGCAGCAGCTGTAGCTGACGGGTCACGTGGACAGCTGACGTCATGGGTCTGTCCCATACTACCTGCCCCATCCGTTCATCCTCCTCACGCCTCCTGCATCGGAGTCGTCCACCTCGTGGTCTCGTCTGAATCGAGACCTCTTCCTGCCATCGTCTTATCCACCGCCGCCGCCGCACAACAGCTCTCTCAGAAAGCAGTCTCAGCAGCTGTTGTGGCCACTGGCGTTCCAAGGTTCCACGTTCCAGTCATGTGGACCCGGCTGGTAATGTCAACAACATTAACGGGCATCTCTGTAGAGGGAATAAGGAAATGTATTACAAATTCAGTCATCAGCTTAGGCAATTATATGGAAAATTGTTATATTTAAGCATAGTAACTAATTACATACACAGGTAAGAAAGTCCTATCAACTCTTGGTCGATCAACTTAGGCTCGGTAACACTAGTGTAGGGTCACTTGACGCTTTCACTTACCCTCTTGCCCTTGAAGACGGAAGACGTGACACTTCCCCGAGCTCTTAGAAAAAATACGTCTTCTCTCGTAGGTGGAACAACTGACCACTAAGTACAGACACCAAAGTTTCCTATCAAGTATTACCAATACCGATCGTTATAGATGTTATGTGCTGTTCTTAGCTTTTCCTAATTAGCGTCATTACTTTATTCAACTGTCAAGGACACCTACCATCCATCATATTGAAATGTTTCATGTGTGCATTTTTAGGCACACCAGTATCCAAACATGTGCGTTAAGACAAAACGTGCTCGTATGGCGAGGCATTTAAAGGCTAATTGACAACTCTTCCCGTGCGGCAGGCTGAGAAATTTGCCAGGTAGCTGTAAAGTTACCTATTTTCATAGGTATGACATCCCCCCAAGATGTAAAACCTACCAAATATGCCCCTCATGTCACCATCCGTAAACACTGCAAACGCGTTATCCGTGAGGCAAAGCGTTCTTTTATTCAAAGGAAGCGCAATAGCCTCCCCTCATCATCCACTGATTGTTCTTTCTGGTCTGTAGCTAAGGGCATCTCTAACAACTTCTGTCGCTCTACCTTCTCTTCACTTTTCCGTTCTGATGGCACTAACAACTTCTGTCGCTCTACCTTACCTTCACTTTTCCGTTCTGATGGCACTATAGATGTCTCTTTCATTGACAAAGCTCACCTTGGTTCACCTTTCATCTCTAACTCCACCTTTCGGACTGTTCGAAAAGCGCTTCTTTCTCTGAACACAAGCAAGGCTTATGGTTCTGATAGCATTCTATTACGTGCACTGGGGGAGTCTCTCTCTGAACCTGGACTGTGCTTGCTCGTCTGTTCCATTTCTGTTTAAAAACCAAAACTTTTTCCTCAACTTGGAACCATGCAATGATACATCCCATCCCTAAGAAGCGTGACCGTTCTGACCCCTCTAACCATCGTCCTGTTGCTCTGACATCTGCCATTTCCAAAGTCTTTGAATCCCTTCTCTACCACCATCTCCTTAGACACCACGAAAATCAGTCCTCTCTGATCATCAGTATGGCTACCACAAAGCGAGATCCACTGGTGGTATTCTTTCCTATCTTACTAATGTCTGGTCATCATCCCTGAAAGATTTTGGGGAGTCTTGTGTAGTTCCCCTTGACATAGCCAAAGCTTTTGACGAGATGTGGCATTGGGGTCTCATCTCTAATCTTACTCCCCTTGGCTTCCCTCCCTTATTTTGCTCCTTGCTATCTGACTTCCTCTTCGGCCGATCTATTTCTGTGGTCGTTGATGGATCAGCCTCCCACTTTTCTCCATCAACTGCGGTGTCCCTCAAAATTGTGTCCCGTCTCTTGCACTTTATCTTCTTTTTTCAACTATTTCATCTCCTCCAAAAATAATCAAATGCTCTCATATACTGACGACTCAACATCCTTCGGCACTGCGCCTTCTTCCTTCACTCTATCCGCATCTCGTCTTAACACAGTTTCCTCAATAAACTCAAATAGGATATCTTAATAGGGTAGATGTAATCTGGTCAAGTTTAATGCCTTCAAGGCCCAGTTTCCCCATCTCTGTTGAAAACTCCACAACTCTCGTCTCTCCTTTGATGGTTCTGTGATTCCTTCTCTTGACTCAATGAGCATACTTGGTATTACAGTAACTTCCACTCTTTCTTAGAAACTCCACATTACAGAAATAGCTTAGTCTGTCTCTAAAAGATTGGGTGTCCTGTAGATATGTCGAAACTACTATTCTTCTGATCAGTTGTTTCGTTTAGACGAAGGATTGATTCGTCCTTGTATGGAGTACTGCTCTCATATCTGGCATTGATCTAGCTCTGCATCCTCTTTTGACAGATCTGAGTCGAAAGCAGCCTGCCTTATAAACTGCCCTAACTTCCAAATTTGACTCTTTTGCCCTACGCCGCAATGTTGGTTCACTGTCCCTCTTCTATAGGTATTACTTTGGCTTTGCTTCCGAGAGCTGGCTGCTTGTGTCTCCCTACCAGTGGGTAGACCACAGAATACTCGACAAGCTGCTGCGTCACATGATTATTGTGTGGCCATCGGACACTCAAGGATGGGCCATTTTGATAACTGCTTCTTTCCCTAAAAGTCGAAGCTTTGGAACTCTACCTTCTCATCCCAGTAACTATAAGCTGGCACATTTCAAAAGACAGGTTCTTCACTTCTTGCAAAAATCATCGTCTTCTTTTTCCTTTTGTTGTTCGCTCTAAATTCAAATTAAGGCCTAGCGTCAATGTGGACTTTTGCCCGTGACTGGAGCTTTCAATATTAAAAAAAGACTCTAGCTAGCGAACACACACACACACACACACACACACGCACACACACACAAGGACGGAGCTGTGCACATAAAGTATTTCAATTTGAGGAGAGCCGAATTTCTATTCATTGAATATTACATGATTCAGTAATTCGGAAACACACGAGTTTAACAGCAAGAGTACATATCTACATCTATAACCATTCTGAAACTCGACAGAAAACTTAGAGTATATACTTAACTCAGTAAAGCTCTCACCAAAAAGGGATTTCTCTCAGCAATATTTTCATCTGCGAGGATATGTCCCAGCAAGTCTCACCTATAAGGGTTCATATCAGCCATAGTCTCACCTATGAGGATTTATCTTAGCAATGTTCTCAACTACGATGATTCATCTCAGCAATTTTCTTGTCACGAGGTTGTAGATACATGTTATATGAGAACTACAAAGGCACGCAGTGGGCCGCATACCGCCGCCATGTTAGCGAGTCATAACACTTCGTTACCCGGTGCATCATCTCTCTTACCAGTCATGATGGATAATCATTACTGAAAAATCCCTGAAGAAAAAAAATAAATAGAACTAGAGTCAGGCAAAGTTTGGTTTCAAGTTGCTTATTCTTACATTAATCTTATATATGGCCAATTTATAATTAGAAAAATGTACACTTCTGAATTCTACTGTGCCATTTTATGATTCGTGACAATATTTATTCACTTCAGTATCGCAAAACATATATACAGGCCACAGCATGTGAAGATCTACTCTGGACAGTTGAAACATTTACATGGTTTCGGAATATCAAATATATAAACCGACCTAACCGAACACAACTAACTTAACCTACCCAGAATGCATTGATATCAGGGTGGAGTTTGTATAATATTAGAGCAAGTCATTGGAAGATGACCGAAACTATCTCTAGGTCACAGGATCGTTCAGTTATGACCAACTCACCAGGTCCTGACGGCATATGAGCAACAAAAACCCATTACCAAAAGTTTGTCCCACTTACCTAATACTGAGGAGAATCAGTGGCGTATCTTGTACAGGAGCTGCACAGCATACTGCATGCTGCTGGGTTCCGTGGTAGCCGTCACCCGCACCCTCACCAGAACAGCTCGGTGACAGACCTAGGTTATCTACACTTACTATGAATCACAGGCTCGTGATTGATAGTAGTTCCGATACGATCATGATTCGAATATGAGAGCTGTGAGCTCGCCGAAGGACCTTCAGAACTTCTGTCAGCGACTGTTCCGTATGGATCCCATGTGAAGCACTTTAAACTTCCCCTCCTGTAAGCTACACTCTTGTTAAAGATTCATAGTTTCATAGGACATTACACCCTTCCGTAGGAAAGTTTTTTTTTTGTCTCAATACAACCAACTTTCTAGTCGCTCCTGATTACTGTGCAAGGACGGCCAAAGAAGTTTTCTAAAGAATGAGATGTTTCATGAGCTTCAATGGAGGCTTGGGTACGGGATCTGAAAAAGTTTTGAGTGTGAATCAACGACAAAAAGAAGAGATAACATACACATGGTCATCATACAAGCTGAAAAATAATGAGGTCACAGATAACAGGAAACTGGGTTTATAGATTCTTGGCCGAAACGAGGGGTGACTGAGACAATCTAAGTAATGGTAATAATGCCTGGCAGACAATTCATGCAATGCTTATCATAACATTAAACCTTAACGTATGTCTCAGGAGTCAGTGCAAAATTAGTTGGAGTGTTAAGTCTTACTGTCTGTCTTAGGGTTTGTGTAACAATGAAAGAAATTCAGGAAAAAACTGAATGAGAACGTGACAAGGCTGTCTGTGGAGCAGGCAGGGTTGCCTAATCATGATTTCCAAGAACCTGATGGAGGGATAGCTTTGAGTAGGCATCCAGAGGAGGACAGTCTTGAACGATTATGGACAGCTTGCTAAAGGTGCACGGCAAAACGATCAACGGTGCTACGCGAAGTTGAGATTAATGAGAAACTACGGTAGTCCTGGCTAGTTTCCTGACAGCACTGGCGTATCCCTGATGAACCGACCAGCTGTTACAGTACCGCTCTGAGGACTAAACCAGTGATTGTGGTAGAGGAATGATGGTGTCATTATAGTCCAGTAACTGGACCAGCGGCGAGGACACACCGTTCCAGTAATGGCATCAGCACAGCCTCAGTGATCGAAATAACAGTGTTCTAACAACTTTTGTGGTTGACATAGCAATGGTGGCATAACCTCGATGCCCAGACTCAGAGGCGTTGATACAGTCTCGTTTGTTGAGGCATCAGTAGTGGTATAGCCTCCATGCTGGAAGTAACGGCGGTGGCAGAGCTCGTTGGCTGAGCCAGATGTGGTGCATCCCCTGTGGTCGAACCACCGGTGGTGGTGGCAAGGTCTCGTTGGTCTAAACTACGACGATCGCTCGGCCATGAAGGTGAGCCCAGCAGTAACAACACAGCCTTGCTGGACGAGCCGTAACACATCCTTACTAGTCAAATCACCTTCATTGGTATAGTTTTTATGGTAAACTAGCTTCATTGCCTAAAACCTCGGTAATTCGAGTAGCGGTGGTGGCATATTCTCTATTGTAGAACCAGTGATGGAGGCTTAATCTCGGTAGTCGGAGCAGCGGTTGAGGCGTAGCGTTGACCGGAGCAACGGTGGTGGCATAATCTTTGTGGTCAAATCAGCGGAGATGACGCAGTCGTTGGTAGAACAGCATTTCTGTTACAGAAAGGTGATCGAACCAATGGTTGCGGCACATCTCCACCTGTCAGACTAGTGTTTTGGTAAAGCCTCATTGGTCAAACCAGCTGCGCTAGTACAATCTCAGAGGTCAAGCTGTGCTCATACTTCAGTACAGCAGCAGCGGTACCACTGGATCAGAGTCCAGCTCAGCAGTCCGTCTGGTCACAGTGTATGTGGTTGGCGTTGTAAAGGTTCGGGATGATCTCTTCTGACAATGGATGCTAACCTACATATAGGTTTCAGATTAACTCTGCAACTCTGTACACGTGCTCTGTGATATCTAGATTTGTAAAGATCATCTGAAAATAACATCCCACAGGAACAGTGATTACCTTTGTGTTGTTATTGTTTTTGTTGTCTGACCACTATTTGCTTTATTCACATCACAAAGGAATACAAGGGAATACAAACAACAACAGACAGCTGGGTCTTTTCGAGGCTGTTTGTAATGGTTGGAGATATCAGGAACTCACAGATTAGTGTGGTAAAAGTTGGGAAGCAGGCAGCTGTTTCAAAGGGAATAACCTGTAAATTGTCATTGTGACTAAAGAGTCGCAAATGATGACTTCATGGAGTTGAAGCAACACATTTATCAAGTCTATTGTTAAACGTATCGCTCGTACTGCTTTCAACCACTGTAATTAGCAGATCATTTCATATGTTAACAATCCAGTTGAAGGTAGTTCGCCATATTCGAGGTAACGCGTTTGCCCACGAGTTTGTATCTATTACTACAAGTAAAATCAGATGAAACACTTGCTAAATAGTTTGAAATTATTGATTTGCTTTGTAGGATTTGTTTCTCAGCTCGGGAATCATCTTGGTAGCTCGACGCTGTACTCTGTCTGTCATTTTTCAGTTAGAGTGACCAAAACTGGACACAATATTCAAGCTGTGGACGAACTAATGAACTGTAAAGAGTAGAGATGATTTCCCTGGATCTGTTTTCGATGGTTGTACCTATGAATCCAGGAATTTTGTTCGTTCTTGTCGATGCATCTGTCCACTGCTTACTCGGTTTTAGGTCACCCGAGATTGTTACATCCAAATCTATACCTTATTTACCTCTTACAATTCAACAGAATTCATACTGTAGCTTGTATTTTCATTTCACTATCGATATGTAAAGCTTTGCACTTATGCACATTACACTTCACTTGCCCTCTGTGAGTGCAGTCTATCAGCTTGTTTATGTCAGTTTGCAGCTGTAGACCAGGGCTATTCAATTACTTTAGGAGTAGGACCGGATTATGAAGCTCAAAATGATGGAAGGGCCATACATGTATCTTACCTTGATTTTTTCTCTCTAAACACCCATACACTGAAAGAAACGAAAAATTCATACCCTATTAGCTTTTAGATTTCCGCTATGCACATATATAATGAGAAAAGCAGAATTATATACTGTTAACTTATCACATAATTCAATACAGCACTTCTCTCCCAACACCATTCCACTCCAAAACGTGAAGTTAAATGGGGAAAATAGTGCTATACATATACTGATAGGTGGGGGAGGGGGGAATATAGTGACTAACCTCCATGCAACCGACCATGACGCTAAGCCCCGCCCGGCCGGCCTCCGCCCGAGTGACGGTGAGCCATGAACGTGTGCGCTGACTGGACACGTAGAGTTCATCATGAAGGTACGATCGTGCACAGTGGTGCAGGCAACAGTACATTTCATTCAACTGATCCTCACAGTTGATCACATGTTACATTCAGCTAATTAATAAAGTAAGTCACGATGAAAATCTATCTAGGTAAAATTTCGCAAGTACTTAGATAAATGAATTTTATTAATTTCTTTTAATTTACTGAGTCTGTCAAGGTGACAACTAGAAACCACTCAAGGGCCAGTTGAATATCCCTGTGGACGTTCAAGTTCGTTTGTAGATCTATTTCCCAGGTTTGTATCATCAGCGAATTTGGATACCATTCAACGCATCTTATTATCAAGATCATTAATATATATGAAAAAGAGAAGCGGTCTCAAAACTGATCGTTTTAGTACTCTACTTGTTACGTCGAACTATTTTTAGGTTTTACTATTAATCATAACTCTTGTCCATTTTCCTGTCGACTTGAGTACAACCCCATCAATGAAATGTGACTTCATTTTTGCTAGCAACCTTTGATGCGAAACCTCATCGGAAGATCTTTAAAAATCCAGAGAGAATATCAGCTGCTTTATTTTTGTCATTCATGCTGATCATGTCATTAAGGAAATCAACCAGCCTTGTCAACTTGAGCGATTTCGTCGAAAACCATGCTCAATTATTTGTCAAGTGGTGGTCCTCTAGATCATTTACAATTCTATCTCGAATGAAGGTTTCCATTAATTTTCCAACTACAGACGTTACGCTTATTGGACGATAGTTTGAGGGCAGTGACGTATAACCTTTTCTGAATATCGGTGTTACATTGGCAAACTTCTATTTATCTGAAACTTTTCCAATAGCAAGTGACTTATTGAAAAGGGCAGGCAACTGCTTAATTATTCTATCTTTCGCCTTTTTCATTGTTCTCAGATAAAACTTGTCAGGATTTACCGTTTTATTCATCTTCATTCCGTTTATTACTGAAAGTATGTCTTCAGCTTTGATATCAGTTTGTTGAAGAACGTTCTCATCTCTTATCAGTGAAACTGTACTTGGGACATGGGTTGTGTCTTCGATCGTAAATGCAGGTGCAAAAAAGTCATTCATTATTTTTGCTATAGCTTTGTTCACTTGAACCAAGTCACCGCTTTCCGTGATTAATGAAACTATTGACTGGGTAATGACTCTCCTGTTTCCAACGTTAAGTGTAAAATTCCTTCGGGTTTCTTTTGTTATTTTCAGTAATAATCAATTTATAATTACGTTTACTTTGTCGTATAACTTTTTCATCGTGCAAATCTACATGACTTGCTCTATCATGCTGGTTATTGGATTTCATAAACTTTTAATGAGCTACTTTCATAGACAACAGGTTCTTTAATATCTCACTTTCCCATCACCTTGACCGTTTTAGGTACAGACCGTCTACTAAGCACTGGCACATATTAAAGGTTTCTCCAGAAGCTTCTTCAAGCCACGTTTATGTCATTTTCATTAACCATATCGTCCCAGGTTTACTTGTTAAGAACAATTCGAAGATCATTTAGATTTGCACTTTTAAAATCAGGTATTTTATCGCGACTTTGTTTTTGACCAAAATAACATGCGGTGTTGAAAGCGACCTCAAAAGTGATGTCATTGATCATTCGTACCAAATTCTTCTCCATCTTCGACATGATCAACGAGATACTTATCAGTAGTTAAAACTATATCTAATATATTCTCGTCGAGTATTGGTTTCTCGACCAATTAGATTAGTGCGCTATCAAGCAGATTTTTGTGGAGTCTATGTCCGGAGCTACTAGAAAGGGATTCTCCCCATTTACATACTGGTACATTCAAATCTCGTATCATGTTAGAATCTTGTTGATTACATATTTCTGTTAACTGATCAAATATATATTTCGTCCACCTCTGGTGTGAGTATGTGTGTGTGTGTGTGTGTGTGTGTGTGTGTGTGTGTGGGGGTTGTGGGGGGGGGGGGGTATAAACTAGTCCTTCTGTTATTTTCTTACGTAGTTTGTCTTTAATTTCTATAAGAATTCAGTTGTCGTTTTCAAAGATTACAACTCTTTTTGTACTACAGGATCCAAATGAGCTTTAGCAAAGAGCAGGACATCACCGGCAACTTTATTTCCCCAATCCACATTAAACATAGTGTAACCTAATGCTGATATCTAACCAAGATTCGGATATAGCAATCTTTTTAATGCAGTTGTCACTAACTCAGAGATTTCCTTGCGTATACTTCGAACTTTACAAAAACTATTTTTAGTTATATCTGATACTAATTTAGGCAGGGTGTTGGGTTTGCCCCAGACGGTGGTGGGCATCCCTCTCCAGTGAACAGTTTCTCTATTCTTAAGATTCTCACCTGATCAGTAGGATTATCATTTGCCTCCAAGAATGGCTTATAGTTGACCTAATCATAACTACACAACGTTGGTATGAACATTATCTCGTCTGTGTTTGATCTAATTACAAAATTTCCTTAATGTCACATTAGATAATAAACTCTTATTTCCTACGTCATTTCTAAACTTTGCACTTTATTTCCGCCAACAAGTTACGTGCAGAATGAGTGAGCAACAGTAATTTACGTTCATCAACATAATGTGAATTCAAATGCGATCCTTTTTGCATCAACTTCATTGCCATATTTAGCTTTTACTTTTTATGAAACTTTACAAGAACCAGGTAATAGATGAAAATATTTTACAGAGACACAAAGGGACATTTGTACAAAGAACATTTGATAAGAGACGCGCCAAGAAACAGACGAAGAAAAATACATCTACTCACATATACATATGTATACATACATGCACGTGCACGCACATATACATATATGTACATACATACCTATATTCCTATCAGTCCACGGGGAAAATGAAACACGATAAGTTCCCAAGTGCACTTTCGTGTAATAATTACATCATCAGGGGAGACACAAGAGAGAAATATAAGTCAGTTGATATACATCGAAGAGACGAAGTTAGGACGCCATTTGGTAAACATGTGATTGTCCAAAACACATGTTTACCAAATGGCGTCCTAACTTCGTCTCTTCGATGTATATCAACTGACTTATATTTCTCTGATGATGTAATTATTACACGAAAGTGCACTTGGGAACTTATCGTGTTTCATTTTCCCCGTGAACTTATAGGAATATCTTGATCACGCGCAAAATTGTGATCCTTTCCAACATACCTATATATATATATATATATATATATATATATATATATATATATATATATATATATATATATATATATATATATATATATATATATATATATATACATTCACGTACATATACATATATACACATGTATATATCTATACTTGCTCGCCTTAATCTATTCCCGGCGCCTCGCTGCCCGACAGGAAACATCATTGCCACCCCCTGCATCAGCGATGTAGTGCCAGGAAACACACGAAGAAAGGCCACATCCGCTCACATCCATACTCGGGCTGTCATGTGTAATGCAACGACACCACAGCTCCCCATCCACATCCAGGCCCCACAGAGCTTTCCATGGTTTACTGTTGGTTGTTATAGTGTGACTGGTGATGATGATGATGAATGTGCTGGATGTGATGATGAGGACTAGGGTAAGCATGATAGCAGTGATGGTGAGTGGTGATGGTAGTGCTTACGTTAAGTGTGAAGATGTTAACTAAAATGAGCGGTAACGATAAGGACAGTTTTACTGGTGATGGTGAGGATATCTTTGATGGTTTTGATGCTAAAAGGTACTATAGTTTCAATCGTTATTATTCTAATTTGACTCTAATGACTTTTTTAGATGTCCTAAAGATTATGCCTCGTAGAAAATGGGAGTTACTCGTCGTAGCGTTGTTGAAGATGAGAGATTTGATATCATTTGATCGTGTTGCTAATTAATTATTTGTTCAGGGCGTATTACACGCAGCTTTTCAAGTTAAGTCAACCTCGTCTTCAAGAAAACCTGGGATGGTAAGAAAACTAACTGGATGTATAGCTCCTTAACAGAAAACGAAGAGTTCATAGAGAAGTGGATCTTAGCGTTATTATCAAGATCTAACGAGAAGATAAGAGCACAGAGTCCCAGTAAATTGTTTTTTTTGAATTTCTTTCATGTTTGTTCTCCTGGTAAAGCGGAGAACTGGCAGCTCATTCTCGTTATGTTACAAATATTTTCATTATTTGATCTATTCTAATAATTTCGATACGAATATGTACTTGGATGACTACAATTCTAACTGCATATGTTGCGAAGTTTTGGACCTGCAAGTGCACTTAAGTGTTTTCTCATAAGCAACAAAGACACCATACTCTGACGGCAACGGTTGGTTGTCATTGTTTTTGTTTCATAATCTTCAAGTTCTGAGGACCTCTGTGGTGAAGCGGTTAGTGTTGCTGACCATGACGCATTCACGGGCCGCCACGGGTCAAGCGCCTATGTTGCGCCAGTTGGTCCAAAGTGAACCCTGATGTTCATCCTCCCCGAGGTTGGGTGATAGATTAGGTACCTGGCTTAGACTAGGGTATGTTTTTATAGTGTTAGTGAGGTGGTCTTGATTAGGGCATTCAGTTGCCTGTGCCATCTCAGCTGCAGTGAAGAAAAAATCATCTTGTTAAGTGACCAACGATAACTGGTGACTAACCAGCTGCTCTAACTGACTTGTGTCTACTTGCATATATTATGATGTAGTGACTTTCAAAAGTCATGCACTAAATGCGTAGGGGGAGGCTGGCTTCTGTGCTAAGAAAGGAACCCTGTAGTGTAGCTACGGGCTTTTCTAGACAAAGTTGTGTAGCTTTTAACCTGACCTGAATGGGTACTACAACGGTGGAAAGTACTTCAAACTTTTGTGTGTATTCATGAACACATTAAAAATGATTTGTGTATACCATAAAGACTCTCTCTCTCTCTCTCTCTCTCTCTCTCTCTCTCTCTCTCTCTCTCTCTCTCTCTCTCTCTCTCTCTCTCTCTGTCTCTCTCTCTCTCTTGGTGTAGAGGGATAGAACCCCACAGTCTTGTCTCACTGAGATGGTAGTGAACTAATGTGCTGTTAGTAAGGTGGTTAATAGACAGCAAGCAATGCGAGGTCTTCAAAATCATTTAAGTGACGAACATGGGAATCACTCATGAAAACCTGGTATCTGATGTTTGCCCTCACATGGCCTGATCAAGTGACATATATGAACCGAATGTGCAACAGTAATTTACACCTACATTTGCAGTGTAATAAGATGACACAACAGTTAAAAGCTCATATTCACGACCAACACAACGTCTCTCATACAGGAGAAGGGCACATTTCCGTAGTGTGTGTGTGTGTGTGTGTGTGTGTGTGTGTGTGTGTAAAATAATTTAGCTTACAAAAACTACGAAACAGCTGAGGTCATTGTGTTGCCTACATCAAACGGGTGGTTGCGGTGAGGTCGGTTCATGTTGCATGTAACACAAGGCAGGTCAGATCGAATCTCCTCCCTACCCCACCAGTCAGTGACGTCAGGGATGCAGGTCAAGGGGGCTCGTCACACCTCGGTCTAAAAATAGCCGGTCATTAAATCATGCCACCAGCCTCGTACAGAAATTAATCAAATAAGATTTAGTGGACTTTAGATGAATAAAGTAACCGAAAGAGAATAGTTGAATTACATTGTTCAGTAAAGAGTGAACACTTTGATACCAATGGTTGTACAGAAACATTTCTGAACACACGAACTATAATCTGATCAGCGAATACAATCTACCAGACTACAAATATACGGAACAGATGGTCGAGGAGACGGAACTGAACTGTATGTAAGATTGCACCTAAACCCCATCGAAATTCAGACTACAACATCTGCTACTGTTCAATACTTGTGTATTCAGATTACTAGATAATCTTCCAAAATTTACGTACACGTCGTCTATAGACGCACTAATCAGCCATCAGATATTGACACTGTCATGTACAAGAGTTTACAACGAGCAATACAGGATAAATGTTATTACTTTTGTTGAAGACAATTTTCTCTACAAAACTGTCACCGAGCCGACAAAGGAAGCCAATATACTTAATTTACGTCTTGCATCCCAGGAGTTCTTAGTAACTGATATCCGTGTTGGAGAACATCAAGGCATTTGTGACCATAACGTGGTTAGCTTCGACATAAATATCAAAACCGATTCCCCAAAAACAAGAGCTATTACCCCTAACTTTACAAGGGCAGATTTAAGGGGTTGCGCGACACATTAAAGAGACCCACCCTTGTTGGTTCATGGCCAAAGGAATTATGGGCTAGTTTTAAGCGTCAGTTTATACACCACTAAGTCACATACACTCCCATGCACGACAGAAACAATAAAACCAACAACTAACCTAATTGGTCCCTCCAAGATATTGCAAGCGCTATATGGCGCAGAAATAAACTTTATAAGCTTAAGAAAATGGACAATGACCCAGATATTGCAACGCAATATTACAAAACCAGAGGACATGTGAAAATTCATATGAAAAATGCCAAGAGAAAATACAAATTGAGTATTGCAAGAGATAGTAAAAGAGATCCTAACAGATTTTGTACATATATAAATAAGAAACATATAGGGAGTGGAATGGGACTTTTAGTAAAAGAGGATGGGGAGCCCATTGTGGACTATAAAAGCATATCTTTTCAGTCCTATTTTTACGCAATAAAGCAACGGCTCGAATTTTGAGACAGTGATGAATAGCACTCACACGACAAGAATTCACCGTCACAGTTAGTGAAGTACTAACACAGATAAGTTGAAGAGTCATAAAAGTCCAGAGGTCTTGATCATCTATCGACGAGTGATGAAAAACGTCAAACATGAAATTGCTGGACCGTTAACCAATATTTTCAGTAAATCTCTCCAGGGTGGAATAGGACTGGAGAATGGCAGATCTCACCCTCATATACAAAAGGAGAAGCCGTGCATTGCCTGACAGTTACCGTCTTATTAGCCTCACATCAATCATATGCAAACTTATGTCGTTCATAATTAGAGATAGAATTGTAGCCTATCTGGAACGACACAGCCCGATCAATGAAACACAGGTTAGCTTTTGAAGACGCAAATCATGTCTTACAAACCTCTTTGAATTTTATCATATAATATTCAATACCCACAACAAGACAAAAGAAATAGACTTTCTAGACTTTTGGGAAGCATTCGACAAGGTCCCCCACGTTACACTGGGGACGACAGGCTGCATGGGAAGTGGGACAGAAGCCTCGTTATGTGATAGGATGCAGAGAGTCCTCATGAGTGGAGAATCATCACCGTGGTCACCCTTTACTAGTGGAGTCCTCCAAGAATCTGTACTTATGCCTATATTTTTTCAGTGTTTAAATCAAAGATATTGGTGTATGAGCCTATATTTTTCATGATTTATATGAATGATATTAACATAGGGCTAAATAACCTAGGCTCCAGATCTGAAGATCATAAAAAGATCTGCAGGGCCAAAATACCTGAAAAAGATAGACTAAGATTATAAGAGGATCAAGAAATAATCGCAGAATGGTCTTGTGAATGGCAAATGCTATTCAACGTCAATAGATGTCAGCTGTTACAAGTAGGAAACCTAAACAAAAAATTTGATTAAGAATTGATGGGCCAGAAGATAAAGACACCCCTAGTTTGAGAGATCTAGAGGTCATTGTCCCGAATAACTTCAAATTCTTCCAGCATTGTAATGAAGCTGTCAAGAAAGCAAGTAGGATGTAAGGATTTATAAACAGAAACTCTAAGCACAAAAGCAAGGATGTGATATTGCCACTATACCTAAGTGTAGTTAGACTACACCTCGAATTTGCAGGGGAGTTTTGGGCCCCCACTTACGTAAGGATATTCTTAAACTAAAGGCAGTGCAGCGTAGAACACCTAAATTGTTTCCATCCTTGCGTAACAAACCATATGAGGCAAGTCTACTAGAATTAAACTTGTTCTCCCTAAGCAAGGGGATGCCGCCGGGGGCATATCAATAGAATGTTTCAAAATACTTAAAGGATTAAACAACGTTGATATTGAGCATTTCTTTACAGTTGCGGCAGCATTAATGGCGTGAGAAAATGGATTAAAACTTAAGAGGTCATCGAGTTAATCTGGAATGTACGAAATATTTCCTTACCAACATTACAGATGCATGGAATAAGCTTCCATAGAATATCGTTCAGATCAACACCCTTAATATCTTCAAAATTAGATTTGATCATCACTTGTCACTCTCCTGTATCAAATGATTTATTTAATCAGTTATCATAACGCAGTGGTATATCATGCTACCTTCTCAACCACTGATTTCCTCCCTGGCCACGTTGCGGTATCATACTAACATTGATTAACCCATGTCGCTTGCCTTGCGAGGGTCATTAAGAATAACTATATTGTCGAACGTCAGAAATAATATATGCATTATAAGTCGACAGGTTGGAGCTCAAGTTTATCCTTAGTAATGTCTTTCTAACAAAAAGTGAAGGGATGCATGTCGTTGGTGATGAGATGCATAATATACTCATGTTCATTCTGCCTCATGAATATCTTATAAATATTTCCTTTAGGCATATTAATCCTGCAAGGTAGGTTTTCTTTACTCGTTTTCTTTCCTGCTTGTTGCCAGAAGCAATGGAGGATGGGGAAAGAGCTGCTTGTCCATCTTTTTCTTTTGCTGCTTACAAAGTTCTTTTTTCTATGTTCTTCCTCGTCTCTTCTATGCGTTAAAGACAGACCGCCTCTCTTGGACTTTGGGTTTGTGTGGTCTGTGTGTCTGTGTAACTTTTTGATACTCCTCTCTCTCTCTCTCTCTCTCTCTCTCTCTCTCTCTCTCTCTCTCTCTCTCTCTCTCTCTCTCTCTCTCTCTCTCTCTCTCTCTCTCTCTCTCTACTCTTTTCGGGTTGACAAGGTAACCTCTTTACCCATTTCTATTTCATCAGACAGGCTGCGTCTGTCTGGTGTAAACTGATGTAATAAATATCCCAAATCGATAAAGCCTAACGTATTGTGATAATCTTCCATCATTCAATTATCGCTCCTTCCTTCTCTGTCACGCTCTCGTCTCCTCTTTTCGTCGTGTTTGTCTAATATGCAGTTGTAGCAAATTAGCCACGTACCAGAGTTTCAATCAGTCACAATCTATCACAGGTAAGTATGCACATAACTACCAAATTGCTTAGCATATTATAGCAAGCGATAACTTATAACTAATCAAAATTGATGGTGGTGATACTGTGCCATGTAGCAGAAATGTAGTGAAGTGATATATTGGTATAATGAGAGGTATATGATTAAAACTGATAAAAGGTGAATGCAATTTTGCAAGCCCTTATTATGCAGCCTGCAAACAATGCATGGAGAGCTCACACCTGGGCACTGCTTTCAATTTGCGCATGTGCACAACTTTGGCATCTTTAAGTAAGTCGAAATTCACTGACATACATCTAGGACGCACGATGTGTAGTGAGGGTAGGGTGAGGAAAGTCACATTTTGGACAGGTCCTCAACAATCCATATATGCGTCTGTGTGAGCGTGTGAGTTATTACCTCCATGTACAGTGTGTGAAGAGAGTTTTTCACTCGGGAGGGGGAGAGTATCTCGAACCATCTTCATATAACATCTAAAACTTATGTTTGTTATTTCCAGTGACTATTTCCTAATTCATTTCATTCTATTTATCTACTACTGTTATGCCACAAGTGTACTTCTTTACACCTATTCTAAACTGGTTCTTTAATTTCGTGCTCTGGACTCTGGTTGCTCTATCCGAACATCTTTCGTCGAACTGATTGCTGTCTGGATCATCAAGCGGATTTCTGTACTGAAAGTGTTGGAGGTAGCAGGCAATCACCGACCTGGAGTATGGCGAGGGTTAGTCATCATGGCGCACTGAGCTAACACTGAGGTGATGTCACACCTCTTTGTTTCATCCACACGTGGGCTGCTGGCACTCGGTCCGCGAAACTCACTCTCCATACCATACACATCTCTTCACAACAGGTAACTCTTGTAATTCATTGCTCCCTGCTTCTTATTCTCCTGATGCTATATATTGAAAATTACCGTCATCACACCGTATCAGAGCCACCGACTGAGGAGGTCTGGAATGTTTCCAAGTCCCCTCTTGACCGTGATGAAGTGACTCGAACTCATTTCATATCTTCAGACACTGCACCAGTATCTGGATCTTGATCTAATAATTTCTGCAAAATTCGTGGTCTTAAAATCATATAATCGTCTTACATACCATCTGACTACATCATTCTCTCGTCTTTTTTTTCTCTTTAGGACCCAGTTGACCAGGGCTGTTTCTCTTCTACAATATCATACATCTAATCAATGAACTTTTCTATGATTTTCGCCCCATACATGGGTATTTGTGGTCACCCGTATAAAAAAAAAAACACCAACAGCTTTCTGCCTGGATTGTGAGTCTCCTACTTTTCAAGCCAATTGATTCAATTTGTATCTAGCCTGTATAATTTTTTCTCCGACTACATGCAACTCCTCCTATTTGACTCCTTACTACGAAGTGTTGCTCTCTTAAGATTCCGCTGAAATCTTATACGCAGGAAGTCTCAATTTACGCTACAGGTTTTGGTAATGTGAATGACCCTGGTGGAACCGAGACATATCTATCTTCCCGTCCTTCACTAACAACAAATAGAGTAACACCCAGCATGAGTCCCTGACCAACAAAACTCATCGTGAAAGGTACATGACCTCTTTTACCTTTGAACTCTCCCACTATACACACACACGTTATTTCTAGCTTCTTTTGTGTCTTCCTGCCTTCATATTATAACTATCATGTCCAGTTAGCACTTCCATCCACTGTTCACACTCGAAAAGCCAACCTTGGCGCTTTGAGAGAGATCAGACATCCCTGCACCATTTCTTGACTGACTTGCTTTGGGACAGGTAATGTGTTTCGCCGGTCGGGATTACTGCAGCTAAGGTGTGTGTATAGCGGAGGTTATCTTGGCTGCACTGGAACGCTACGTTCCTTTCTCTACCATGTCTCACTTCCCATAGTTTTGGTTTGATCGATCCCTCCTTGACGGCTGTTGTTTCAGAGACAGAGCACATCATGTTCTATCTTTTCCCCTGAGTCCCACTCTGCTCCAAATTCTGCTAAGAATGACAGCAAAGCTGTCCTTCGCAAAGTAAGGCAAACTTTCATGAAAAAGAGAAAATATTGTGATTTACATCTTCTTTTACTGATATATCTAGCCAGTACTAAACCAAAAGCTTCTCCAGTAATTCTTGTAAAGCATCCATTACACCCCATTTCTAACTTGATCAATCTTTTGCTAACTTTCCAATTTATAAAGCCACTCTTCCTTACCTTACTTTCCTCTAATTCTACTTTCGATGATTCTACGTTTAATCCTCCTCCGAAGTCTCGTCTCACAGAAAATATGTCCTCACATGCATTTTTCTCATGTAGGATCTTTCGTGTACTTTCACATCTTCATATGGGTATAGGTATAGCTCTTCCAGCCCAAAGGGAGCGTGCATCTATTCTAATTCCCATCCTTGGTGTCTTGTATCGTCCTGGTCTAAAAATCAAAGTTTTTCGTTTTTCATTTTTTTTTCTTTTGAAGCATACCTTAGTGCAGCCCAACCACCGGAAAAAATAACAATCTAACTCTTTCAACAGTCGCTCCACTTCACCAATTTGGCCTTATGTGCGTGAGGTCTACTGAAGATCCATTTTATAAATCAACTTACATCTGGTCCTCCATTTTCTAGGATTTTGAGGATTCGATTGTCGTAGCCCTCGATATATCCAAGGCTTTGATAGTCTTTGGCATAAGTCTACTTTACAAGCCTCCATCCTTTAGCTTTTCTGTCTCTAGCTGGTTCTTATTGCAGAACCTTCCTCTCTAGCCGTTCCACTGCAATAATCGTTGATGCAGCAACATCCTCTTTATTCTTGATCCTTTCAACAATGTTGCTTTCAGAGTTCTGTCCCATCGCCTGCTCTCTGCTCTCCTTCATCTTCATCTCTGTTCATCTTCTTATTCAGTCACGCCGACGATTCCATTCTATACATATCAGCTCTTTCCTTCCCCTTCTCATTCTCATTCTCGTTGTGTGTATTGCATATGTTGAACCTACAGACTCAGTGCACTGTAGCTGTGTGAGCACGTTATCTAGCGTTATGACGGCATTCTTCAATAAATTTATATTATATGGGTTTAGTACTTACTGGACCTAATTAACATATCTAGATTTGAATAACGACCAGCTTTCTGCGTCGTCTTAATGTATAACGAAAGTGCTGGGCGTGGGTTTCATCTAGAAGTGACAACGTTTATAATAACTATTGCGTGTTACCCTTGTTTCATTACATTGCAGATATTTAAGATTGTTACCCTATATTGCTTTGGTTAATACTTATTGTACATTGTTTATCTTAGAGTTCATCTACAATAACGAAACTGTATACACGGAGGAGCTGAAATGCGACTCGAGCAACTACGCATGGTGTAAAGGTGTACTTGCTTTCTGAGTCGGCTGCTACAAACTAATATTAACAGTGACAAGCCTGGAGTGAAGGTGGAAAACTGAGCATGAATAGTCGACAGGAAAGTTGATTCCAATTATAACTTCAGCATTCAAGCTAGTGTGAATTCAAATGAAATTAAACAACCAAACTTTCTGAATGCAGCTCCACTTATCATAAGCGGATCGCTTCTTCATATTAATGCACTGTAGACCTCCAAGCTTATGAATAAACTGAGCTGATTAGAGAATCTAAAACTTTAATTTTCGTGATTATTCTCTCAACAGCCAAGTTTTGGCAGGCTAGTCATCAGCATCGTCGCACACAGAAATATACATTTATATTGTTACATTACACTACCTGCAGCTACGGCTCTAGCCTGTAGTAGTTCTTCAAATGAAAGCCTTTTGCATATTCTTACAACCCTATATATGATCAATACCTTAGAAATGCTCAATAATTTCATGGAAAAAGGAAAAAACCGCATTCAAACTATTGCTTAAAAGCTTTGTTTCTTCAGTTGCCTTCGAATTATTCTGACACAACACTCGAGATTATAAACGGTTATTGATGGTATTGCAGTGGAATTTATTAAAAAAGGGGTTGACTGTGTTATTGGCTGATTGGTAAGGATATTTAATGTATGTATGATTCATGGTGAGGTGCCTGAGAATTTTCAGAATACATGCATAGTGCCATTGTACAAACAGGATAAAGGTGAGTGCTCAAATTACAGAGGTATAAGTTTGCTGAGTATTCCTGGGATATTAAATGGGAGGGTATTGATTGAGAGGGTGAAGGCATGTACTGAGCATCAGAATCAGGAAGAGCATTGTGGTTTCAGGAGTGGTATAGGATGTGTGGATCAGGTGTTTGCTTTGAAGAATGTATGTGACAAATATTACATATATATATATATATATATATATATATATATATATATATATATATATATATATATATATATATATATATATATATATATATATATATATATATATATATATATATATATATATATATATATTATTTTTTTTTTTTTTGCTTTCTCGCTGTCTCCCGCGTTTGCGAGGTAACGCAAGGAAACAGACGAAAGAAATGGCCCAACCCACCCCCATACACATGTATATACATACGTCCACACACGCAAATATACATACCTACACAGCTTTCCATGTTTACCCCAGACGCCTCACATGCCCTGATTCAATCCACCGACAGCACGTCAACCCCGGTATACCACATCGATCCAATTCACTCTATTCCTTGCCCTCCTTTCACCCTCCTGCATATTCAGGCCCCGATCACACAAAATATTTTTCACTCCATCTTTCCACCTCCAATTTGGTCTCCCACTTCTCCTCGTTCCCTCCACCTTCCGACACATATATCCTCTTGGTCAATCTTTCCTCACTCATTCTCTCCATGTGCCCAAAACATTTCAAAACACCCTCTTCTGCTCTCTCAACCACGCTCTTTTTATTTCCACACATCTCTCTTACCCTTACGTTACTTACTCGATCAAACCACCTCACACCACACATTGTCCTCAAACATCTCATTTCCAGCACATCCATCCTCCTGCGCACATCTCTATCCATAGCCCACGCCTCGCAACCATACAACATTGTTGGAACCACTATTCCTTCAAACATACCCATTTTTGCTTTCCGAGATAATGTTCTCGACTTCCACACATTCTTCAAGGCTTTCAGGATTTTCACCCCCTCCCCCACCCTATGATCCACTTACGCTTCCATGGTTCCATCCGCTGCCAGATCCACTCCTCGATATCTAAAACACTTTACTTCCTCCAGTTTTGCTCCATTCAAACTTACCTCCCAATTGACTTGACCCTCAACCCTACTGTACCTAATAACCTTGCTCTTATTCACATTTACTCTTAACTTTCTTCTTTCACACACTTTACCAAACTCAGTCACCAGCTTCTGCAGTTTCTCACATGAATCAGCCACCAGCGCTGTATCATCATCGAACAACATCTGACTCACTTCCCAAGCTCTCTCATCCCCAACAGACTTCATACTTGCCCCTCTTTCCAAAACTCTTGCATTCACCTCCCTAACAACCCCATCCATAAACAAATTAAACAACCATGGAGACATCACACACCCCTGCCGCAAACCTACATTAACTGAGAACCAATCACTTTCCTCTCTTCCTACACGTACACATGCCTTATATCCTCGATAAAAACTTTTCACTGCTTCTAACAACTTGCCTCCCACACCATATATTCTTAATACCTTCCACAGAGCATCTCTATCAACTCTATCATATGCCTTCTCCAGATCCATAAATGCTACATACAAATCCATTTGCTTTTCTAAGTATTTCTCACATACATTCTTCAAAGCAAACACCTGATCCACACATCCTCTACCACTTCTGAAACCGCACTGCTCTTCCCCAATCTGATGCTCTGTACATGCCTTAACCCTCTCACTCAATACCCTCTCATATAATTTACCAGGAATACTCAACAAACTTATACCTCTGTAATTTGAGCACTCACTCTTATCCCCTTTGCCTTTGTACAATGGCACTATGCACTCATTCCGCCAATCCTCAGGCAACTCACCATGAGTCATACATACATTGAATAACCTTACCAAACAGTCAATAATAGAGTCACCCCTTTTTTTATAAATTCCACTGCAATACCATCCAAACCTGCTACCTTGCCGGCTTTCATCTTCCGCAAAGATTTTACTACCTCTTCTCTGTTTACGAAATCATTTTCCCTAACCCTCTCACTTTGCACACCACCTCGACCAAAACACCCTATATCTGCCACTCTATCATCAAACACATTCAACAAACCTTCAAAATACTCACTCCATCTACTTCTCATATCACCACTACTTGTCATCACCTCCCCATTTGCGCCCTTCACTGAAGTTCCCATTTGCTCCCTTGTCTTACGCACTTTGTTTACCTCCTTCCAGAACATCTTTTTATTCTCCCTAAATCTTAATGATACTCTCTCACCCCAACTCTCATTTGCCCTCTTTTTCACCTCTTGCACCTTTTTCTTGACCTCCTGTCTCTTTCTTTTATACATCTCCCACTCAATTGCATTTTTTCCCTGCAAAAGTCGTCCAAATGCTTCTCCTCTTTCACTAATAATCTTACTTCTTCATCCCACCACTCAATACCCTTTCTAATCAACCCACCTCCCACTCTTCTCATGCCACAAGCATCTTTTGCGCAATCCATCACTGATTCCCTAAATACATCACATTCCTCCCCCACTCCCCTTACTTCCATTGTTCTCACCTTTTTCCACTCTGAACTCAGTCTCTCCTGGTACTTCCTCACACAAGTCTGCTTCCCAAGCTCACTTACTCTCACCACCCTCTTCAACACAACATTCACTCTTCTTTTCTGAAAACCAATACAAATCTTCACCTTAGCTTCCACAAGATAATGATCAGACATCCCTCCAGTTGCACCTCTCAGCACATTAACATCCAAAAGTCTCTCTTTCGCGCGCCTGTCAATTAACACGTAATCCAATAACGCTCTCTGGCCATCTCTCTTACTTACATACGTATACTTATGTGTATCTCGCTTTTTAAACCAGGTATTCCCAATCACCAGTCCTTTTTCAGCATATAAATCTACAAGCTCTTCACCATTTCCATTTACAACACTGAACACCCCATGTATACCAATTATTCCCACAACTGCCACATTACTCACCTTTGCATTCAAATCACCCATCACTATAACCCGGTCTCGTGCATCAAAACCACTAACACACTCATTCAGCTGCTCCCAAAACACTTGCCTCTCATGATCTTTCTTCTCATGCCCAGGTGCATATGCACCAATAACCACACATCTCTCTCCATCAACTTTCAGTTTTATCCATATTAATCTAGAATTTACTTTCTTACATTCTATCACATACTCCCACAACTCCTGTTTCAGGAGTGCTGCTACTCCTTCCCTTGCTCTTGTCCTCTCACTAACCCCTGACTTTACTCCCAAGACATTCCCAAACCACTCTTCCCCTTTACCCTTGAGCTTCGTTTCACTCAGAACCAAAACATCCAGGTTCCTTTCCTCAAACATATTACCTATCTCTCCTTTTTTCACATCTTGGTTACATCCACACACATTTAGACACCCCAGTCTGAGCCTTCGAGGAAGTTGAGCACTTCCCGCGTGACTCCTTCTTCGTTTCCCATTTTAGAAAGTTAAAAAAATACAAGGAGGGGAGGATTTCTGGCCCCCCGCTCCCGTCACCTCTAGTCGCCTTCTACGACACGCGAGGAATGCGTGGGAAGTATTCTTTCACCCCTATCCCAGGGATAATATACATATATATGCATATATATACATATACACATACATACGCACATATACACACATACACACATACACATATATATATACATATGAAGAATGTAAGAAATAATTTAGAAAACTGAAACTTCTAGCTTGAAATGAAATGAAAAAAATGAATGTCACATAATGGTTCAACCTCTGGCTATGGAAAAGGGAAATGTATAATTTATTTACACAAACGTCAATAGTAGTTTTCATCAATTTAACCACTGTATCATACTGCCTGGTCCACTTCTCTTATCATGAAACATTAATATTGGCTTATGATGTTTCTCAATTTTTTTCATTACATAAAGTACAACCATATCTTGGATACATGAGGGTAGATAGTTGGTCATCCGCCATAAATATATATATATATAATATATATATATATATATTTAGAATCAAATATATATAT
>NC_092241.1:10409893-10455240 GCF_036320965.1 Panulirus ornatus
AGAGGTATAAGTTTGTTGAGTATTCTTGGTAAATTATATGGGAGGGTATTGATTGAGAGGGTGAAGGCATGTACAGAGCATCAGATTGGGGAAGAGCAGTGTGGTTTCAGAAGTGGTAGAGGATGTGTGGATCAGTTGTTTGCTTTGAAGAATGTATGTGAGAAATACTTAGAAAAACAAATGTATTTATATGTAGCATTTATGGATCTAGAGAAGGCATATGATATAGTTTATAGAGATGCTCTGTTGAAGGTATTGAAAGTACATGGTGTGGGAGGCAAGTTGCTAGAAGCAGTGAAGTTTTCATCAAGGATATAAGGCGTGCGTACATGTAGGAAGAGAGCAAAGTGAATGGTTCTCATTAAATGTTGGTTTGCGGCTGGGGCGTGTGATGTCTCCATGGTTGTTTAATTGTTTATGGATGGGATCGTTAGGAAGGTAAATGCAAGAGTTTTGGAAAGAGGAGCAAGTATGCAGTCTGTTGTGGATGAGTGAGCTTGGGAAGTGAGTCAGTTGTTGTTCGCTGATGATACAGCGCTGGTGGCTGATTCATGTGAGAAACTGCAAAAGCTGGTGACTGAGTTTGGTAAAATGTGTGAAAGAAGAAACCTGGGAATAAATGTGAATGAATGTGAATAAGAGGAAGGTAGTTAGATACAGCAAGGTCTAGGGACAAGTAAATTGGGAGATAAGTTTGGATGGAGAAAGACTGGAGG
The DNA here is from genome assembly GCF_036320965.1 of Panulirus ornatus. NCBI lineage: Eukaryota > Metazoa > Arthropoda > Malacostraca > Decapoda > Palinuridae > Panulirus > Panulirus ornatus. Next base: position 10,410,610 of record NC_092241.1, read on the forward strand.
AAGTGAGTTATTTTAGATATCTGGGAGTGGATTTGGCAGCGGATAGAACCATGCAAGCGGAAAGTTCTGGGAGCGTTGAAAAGTGTGTGGAATTCGAGAAGGTTATCATGGAAAGCAAAAATGGGTATGTTTGAAGGAACAATGGTTCCAACAATGTTATATGGTTGCGAGGCGTGGGCTATAGATAGATTTGGTCGGAGAAGGGTGGATGTGCTGGAAATGAGGTGTTTGAGGACAATATGTTGTGTGAGGTGCTTTGATCGAGAAAGTAATGAAAGGATGAGAGAGATTTGTATTAATAAAACTAATGTTATTTAGTGAGCAGAAGAGGGTGTTTTGAAATGGTTTGGTCGCATGAAGAGAATGAGTGAGGAATGAGTGGCAAAGGGGATATATATGTCAGAGGTGGAGGGAACGAGAAGTGGGAGACGAAATTGGAGGTGGAAAGATGTAGTGAAAACGATTTTGAGTGGTCGGGGCCTGAACATGCAGGAGAGTGAAAGGCGTGCAAGGAATGAAGTGAATTGGAACGACGTGGTATACCGGGGTCGACGTGCTGTCAATGGATTGAACCATGGCACGTGAAGCGTCTGGGGTAAACCATGGAAAGTTCTGTGGTGCCTGGATGTGGCAAGGGAGCTGTGGTTTCGGTGCATTATACATGACAGCTAAAGCCTAAGTGTAAGCGAATATGGCCTTTGTTGTCTTTTCCTAGCGGTACCTTGCGAACATGCGGGGGGAGGGGGTTGTTATTTCATGTGTTGCGGGGTGGCGACGGAAATGAATAGGGGCACACAGTATGAATTATGTACATGTTTACATATACATATGTCTCTGAGTGTATATATATGTGCGAGGTAGCGCTAGGAAAAGACAACAAAGGCCCCATTCGTTCACACTCAGTCTCTAGCTGGCATGTAATAATGCACCGAAACCAGAGCTCCCTTTCCACATCCAGGTAACACAGAACTTTCCATGGTTTATCCCAGACTCTTCACATGCCCTGGTTCAATCCATTGACAGCAAGTCGACCCCGGTATAAAACATCGTTCCAATTCAATTTGTTCCTTGTACGCCTTTCACCCTCCTGCATGTTCAGGCCCAGATCACTCAAAATTTTTTCACTCCATCTTTCCACCTCCAATGTGGTCTCCCACTTCTCGTTCCCTCCACCTCTGACACATATATCCTCTTGGACATTCTTTCCTCACTCATTCACTCCATGTGACCAAACTATTTCAAAACACCCTCTTCTGCTCTCTCAAACGCACTCCTTCTATTTCCACACATCTCTCTTACCCTTACATTCCTTACTCGATCAAACCAACTCATACCACATATTGTCCTCAAACATCTCATTTCCAGCACATCCACACATTGTCTAAAATCACATGTTGGTAAACTATCACATGTTCACCAAATAGCGACCTAGCTTCGTCCCTTCTATGTATATCAACTGACTGTTATATTTCTCTCTTGTGTCTCCTCTGATGATGTGATTATTACACGAAAGTGCACTTGGGAACTTGTCGTGTTTCATTTTCCCCGTGTACTCATAGGAATATCTTGATCACGCGCAAAATTGTCATCCTTTCCAATATATATATATTTTATTTATTTATTTTGCTTTGTCGCTGTCTCCCGCGTTTGCGAGGTAGCGCAAGGAAACAGACGAAAGAAATGGCCCAACCCACCCCCATACACATGTATATACATACACGTCTACACACGCAATCATACATACCTATACATCTCAATGTACACATATATATACACACACAGACACATACATATATACCTATGCACACAATTCACACTGTCTGCCTTTATTCATTCCCATCGCCACCTCGCCACACATGGAATACCATACCCCTTCCCCCTCATGTGTGCGAGGTAGCGCTAGGAAAAGACAACAAAGGCCCCATTCGCTCACACTCAGTCTCTAGTTGTCATACAATAGTGTCCGAAACCACAGCTCCCTTTCCACATCTAGGCCTCAAACAACTTTCCATGGTTTATCCCAGACGCTTCACATGCCCGGATTCAATCCACTGACAGCACGTCAACCTCGGTATACCACATCGATCCAATTCACTCTATTCCTTACCCGCCTTTCGCCCTCCTGCATGTTGAGGCCCCAGTCACACAAAATCTTTTTCACTCCATCTTTCCACCTCAAATTTGGTCTCCCACTTCTCGTTCCCTCCACCTCCGACACATATATCCTCTTGGTCAATCTTTCCTCACTCATTCTCTCCATGTGCCCAAACCATTTCAAAACACCCTCTTCTGCTCTCTCAACCAAGCTCTTTCTATTTCCACACATCTATCTTACCCTTACATTACTAACTCGATCAAACCACCTCACACCACACATTGTCCTCAAACATCTCATTTCCAGCACATCCACCCTCCTGCGCACAACTCTATCCATAGCCCACGCCTCGCAACCATACAACATTGTTGGAACCACTATTCCTTCAAACATACCCATTTTTGCTCTCCGAGATAATGTTCTCGACTTCCACACATTCTTCAAGGCTCCCAGAATTTTCGCCCCCTCCCCCACCCTATGATCCACTTCCGCTTCCATGGTTCCATCCGCTGCCAGATCCACTCCCAGATATCTAAAACACTTCACTTCCTCCAGTTTTTCTCCATTCAAACTCACCTCCCAATTGACTTGACCCTCAACCCTACTGTACCTAATAACCTTGCTCTTATTCACATTTACTCTTAACTTTCTTCTTCCACACACTTTACCAAACTCAGTCACCAGCTTCTGCAGTTTCTCACATGAATCAGCCACCAGCGCTGTATCATCAGCGAACAACAACTGACTCACTTCCCAAGCTCTCTCATCCCCAACAGACTTCATACTTGCCCCTCTTTCCAAAACTCTTGCATTCACCTCCCTAACAACCCCATCCATAAACAAATTAAACAACCATGGAGACATCACACACCCCTGCCGCAAACCTACATTCACTGAGAACCAATCACTTTCCTCTCTTCCTACACGTACACATGCCTTACATCCTCGATAAAAACTTTTCACTGCTTCTAACAACTTGCCTCCCACACCATATATTCTTAATACCTTCCACAGAGCATCTCTATCAACTCTATCATATGCCTTCTCCAGATCCATAAATGCTACATACAAATCCATTTGCTTTTCTAAGTATTTCTCACATACATTCTTCAAAGCAAACACCTGATCCACACATCCTCTACCACTTCTGAAACCACACTGCTCTTCCCCAATCTGATGCTCTGTACATGCCTTCACCCTCTCAATCAATACCCTCCCATATAATTTACCAGGAATACTCAACAAACTTATACCTCTGTAATTTGAGCACTCACTCTTATCCCCTTTGCCTTTGTACAATGGCACTATGCACGCATTCCGCCAATCCTCAGGCACCTCACCATGAGTCATACATACATTAAATAACCTTACCAACCAGTCAACAATACAGTCACCCCCTTTTTTAATAAATTCCACTGCAATACCATCCAAACCTGCTGCCTTGCCGGCTTTCATCTTCCGCAAAGCTTTTACTACCTCTTCTCTGTTTACCAAATCATTTTCCCTAACCCTCTCACTTTGCACACCACCTCGACCAAAACACCCTATATCTGCCACTCTGTCATCAGACACATTCAACAAACCTTCAAAATACTCATTCCATCTCCTTCTCACATCACCACTACTTGTTATCACCTCCCCATTTACGCCCTTCACTGAAGTTCCCATTTGCTCCCTTGTCTTACGCACCCTATTTACCTCCTTCCAGAACATCTTTTTATTCTCCCTAAAATTTACTGATAGTCTCTCACCCCAACTCTCATTTGCCCTTTTTTTCACCTCTTGCACCTTTCTCTTGACCTCCTGTCTCTTTCTTTTATACTTCTCCCACTCAATTGCATTTTTTCCCTGCAAAAATCGTCCAAATGCCTCTCTCTTCTCTTTCACTAATACTCTTACTTCTTCATCCCACCACTCACTACCCTTTCTAAACAGCCCACCTCCCACTCTTCTCATGCCACAAGCATCTTTTGCGCAATCCATCACTGATTCCCTAAATACATCCCATTCCTCCCCCACTCCCCTTACTTCCATTGTTCTCACCTTTTTCCATTCTGTACACAGTCTCTCCTGGTACTTCCCCACACAGGTCTCCTTCCCAAGCTCACTTACTCTCACCACCTTCTTCACCCCAACATTCACTCCTCTTTTCTGAAAACCCATACTAATCTTCACCTTAGCCTCCACAAGATAATGATCAGACATCCCTCCAGTTGCACCTCTCAGCACATTAACATCCAAAAGTCTCTCTTTCGCACGCCTGTCAATTAACACGTAATCCAATAACGCTCTCTGGCCATCTCTCCTACTTACATAAGTATACTTATGTATATCTCGCTTTTTAAACCAGGTATTCCCAATCATCAGTCCTTTTTCAGCACATAAATCTACAAGCTCTTCACCATTTCCATTTACAACACTGAACACCCCATGCATACCAATTATTCCCTCAACTGCCACATTACTCACCTTTGCATTCAAATCACCCATCACTATAACCCGGTCTCGTGCATCAAAACCGCTAACACACTCATTCAGCTGCTCCCAAAACACTTGCCTCTCATGATCTTTCTTCTCATGCCCAGGTGCATATGCACCAATAATCACCCACCTCTCTCCATCAACTTTCAGTTTTACCCATATTAATCGAGAATTTACTTTCTTACATTCTATCACATACTCCCACAACTCCTGTTTCAGGAGTATTGCTACTCCTTCCCTTGCTCTTGTCCTCTCACTAACCCCTGACTTCACTCCCCAGACATTTCCAAACCACTCTTCCCCTTTACCCTTGAGCTTCGTTTCACTCAGAGCCAAAACATCCAGGTTCCTTTCCTCAAACATACTACCTATCTCTCCTTTTTTCACATCTTGGTTACATCCACACACATTTAGGCACCCCACTCTGAGCCTTCGAGGAGGATGATCACTCCCCGCGTGACTCCTTCTTCTGTTTCCCATTTTAGAAAGTTAATACAAGGAGGGGAGGATTTCCGGCCCCCCGCTCCCGTCCCCTCTAGTCGCTTTCTACGACACGCGAGGAATACGTGGGAAGTATTCTTTCACCCCTATCCCCAGGGATAATATACATATATATATACATATACACACACACACACATACACACACATACGCACACACACACACACACACACACATACATATATATACATATGAAAAATGTAAGAAACAATTTAGAAAACAAACTTTTAGCTTGAAATGAATGAAAAAAAATGAATGTCACATAATGGTTCAACCTCTGGCTATGGAAAAGGAAATGTACAATTTATTCACACAAACGTCAATAGCAGTTCTCATCAATTTCACCACTGTATCAATAAGCTTCAATGTCTAAGCTACATTTTTCTCCAACTTCACTATTTTCTTGTCAAAAACACCATGCATGAAAACTATCACTCCAGTAACACAACTATAAACATTTACTTCCCCTTTAAAAGTTCTGGGGAAGTCTGTCTCGATACACTGCGGCGAGGCGACGCGACGCTGACACAATCACTGTCACAATATCACTTCTGCCTCCTCAAGTCAATCTCTCATCCACAGTGTAGGCCTTCATCGTCGAAATCGGTCTTGCTTCATCTCCTTCTCACATCACCACTACTTGTTATCACCTCCCCATTATATATATATATATATATATATATATATATATATATATATATATATATATATATATATATATATATATATATATATATATATATATATATATATATATATATATATATATATATATATATATATATATATATATATATATATATATATATATATATATATATATATATATATATATATATACATAAATATATATATATATATATATATATATATATATATATATATATATATATATATATATATATATATATATATATATATATATATATATATATATATATATATATATATATATATATATATATATATATATATATATATATCAGATTCGGGAAGAGCAGTGTGGTTTCAGAAGTGGTAGAGGATGTGTGGATCAGGTGTTTGCTTTGAAGAATGTATGTGAGAAATACTTAGAAAAGCAAATGGATTTGTATGTAGCATTTATGGATCTGGAAAAGGCATATGATAGAGTTGATAGAGATGCTCTGTGGAAGGTATTAAGAATATATGGTGTGGGAGGAAATTTGTTAGAAGCACTGAAAAGTTTTTATCGAGGATGTAAGGCATGTGTACGTGTAGGAAGAGAGGAAAGTGATTGGTTCTCAGTGAATGTAGGTTTGCGGCAGGGGTGTGTGATGTCTCCATGGTTGTTTAATTTGTTTATGGATGGGGTTGTTAGAGAGGTAAATGCAAGAGTTTTGGAAAGAGGGGCAAGTATGAAGTCTGTTGGGGATGAGAGAGCTTGGGAAGTGAGTCAGTTGTTGTTCGCTGATGATACAGCGCTGATGGCTGATTCATGTGAGAAACTGCAGAAGCTGGTGACTGAGTTTGGTAAAGTGTGTGGAAGAAGAAAGTTAAGAGTAAATGTGAATAAGAGCAAGGTTATTAGGTACAGTAGGGTTGAGGGTCAAGTCAAGTGGGAGGTGAGTTTGAATGGAGAAAAACTGGAGGAAGTGAAGTGTTTTAGATATCTGGGAGTGGATCTGGCAGCGGATGGAACCATGGAAGCGGAAGTGGATCATAGGGTGGGGGAGTGGGCGAAAATTCTGGGGGCCTTGAAGAATGTGTGGAAGTCGAGAACATTATCTCGGAAAGCAAAAATGGGTATGTTTGAAGGAATAGTGGTTCCAACAATGTTGTATGGTTGCGAGGCGTGGGCTATGGATAGAGTTGTGCGCAGGAGGATGGATGTGCTGGAAATGAGATGTTTGAGGACAATGTGTGGTGTGAGGTGGTTTGATCGAGTGAGTAACGTAAGGGTAAGAGAGATGTGTGGAAATAAAAAGAGCGTGGTTGAGAGAGCAGAAGAGTGTGTTCCGAAGTGGTTTGGGCACATGGAGAGAATGAGTGAGGAAAGATTGACCAAGAGGATATATGTGTCGGAGGTGGAGGGAACGAGGAGAAGAGGGAGACCAAATTGGAGGTGGAAAGATGGAGTGAAAAAGATTTTGTGTGATCGGGGCCTGAACATGCAGGAGGGTGAAAGGAGGGCAAGGAATAGAGTGAATTGGAGCGATGTGGTATACCGGGGTTGACGTGCTGTCAGTGGATTGAATCAAGGCATGTGAAACGTCTGGCTAAACCATGGAAAGCTGTGTAGGTATGTATATTTGCGTGTGTGGACGTATGTATATACATGTGTATGGGGGGGGTTGGGCCATTTCTTTCGTCTGTTTCCTTGTGGTATACCGGGGTTGACGTGCTGTCAGTGGATTGAATCAAGGCATGTGAAACGTCTGGCTAAACCATGGAAAGCTGTGTAGGTATGTATATTTGCGTGTGTGGACGTATGTATAAACCTGGGCAGGGGGGGGGGGTTGGGCCATTTCTTTCGTCTGTTTCCTTGCGCTACCTCGCAAACGCGGGAGACAGCGACAAAGTATGATAAAAGAAATAATAATATATATATATATATATATATATATATATATATATATATATATATATATATATATATATATATATATATATATATATTCATATATATATATATACATATATATATATATATACATATATATATATATATATATATATATATATATATATATATATATTCTTTCTTTTTTTCTTTTCAACTATTCGCCATTTCCCGCGTTAGCGAGGTAGCGTTAAGAACAGAGGACTGGGCCTTTTTTGGAATATCCTCACCTGGCCCCCTCTGTTCCTTCTTTTGGAAAATTAAAAAAAAAAAACGAGAGGGGAGGATTTCCAGCCCCCCGCTCCCTCCCCTTTTAGTCGCCTTCTACGACACGCAGGGAATACGTGGGAAGCATTCTTAATCCCCTATCCCCAGGGATAATATATATATATATATATATATATATATATATATATATATATATATATATATATATATATATATATATATATATATATATATATATATATATATATATATATATATGTAGTAGACTCTGACCAGCACCACTTGGTCCGTATTGCATACTCTCGCCAGGATTCTCTAGCTAGATAACTCCTGTCTTGGCCAGCAGTCTGGAGCCTGTCACTGTTGGTGACGGGTCATGTGTAGTCTCGACGTCACCTGCCACTGCCAACACCGGTGGAAGGCTGTGTGTGATGGAGAGGGAGATCTTTCCCCGTCTTCCATTACGGGCGCAAGGCTGTTGGTGCATGTGCTGGTAAGGTCTTTTGTGGAGCTGCAGGACACATAACAGAACAAAAATTATATTTCCTTTCACGATCGTTTGACTTCATCATCCGTTCCATTACATTAGAAATCGTGGCCACGTGTGGCACATCTGGTAATATCTTAGTATGTGGCCGCTATTGAGCAGGAAATAGCGAAAACTGATATCTCTCTCACCACATTTCATTTCAGTATTCTATTCTGTCTCTGCACCACGCAAGCGTTGCCTCATCTGGTACGTGACGGACTGGTAGGTTTCAAGCAGCTGAATGACCATCATTTGTAGCTGTCTCAGCTGCTCCATATACAAGTAAACTTCTGGAAACTCCTTTAAGAAGAGACCCATGTCAGGGGACTCGGCTGACGACAGTTCTTGAAAATGTAAGGTATCGGACCGCTTTACCGAAGTTCGTATGTTATATATTAGTGACCACAGAGCTAACAATGTCACCTTTATTAAGTCAGCATTCAAGATCTTGAGTCATTCACATACCGGAGACTATCATAACAGGAACAGGTATATAGAAAAATAGATAGATAGATAGATAGATAGATAGATAGATAGATAAATAGATGATAGAGAGGTATATAGATAGAGAGGAAGGGTAATGGGGGCGATTATAAAATAGACAAGATCACCCACAAGCATCATCACACCTTTACCATACACCTGTACACGCTTCAGTTGTCTCTTCCAATACAACTATTCCTTCCCTCGTCCCACCTCTTCTCCCATCTAAAAAAAAAAGGTTGTTGTGTGGTTGGCAATGGAGTGTCTAAACTACTCTTATTGTTCCTATTCTGGTCAAGTGTTCACATCATAACCCTTGGCCTTAAAGGGACATTAAAAACCTCCTGAGCGCGTTTCATGGTTTCAAGCCTTCCCTAAGTAGAAATAAGTGAACTATATTTTGTCGCCATTTGGTAAACAGTTGCTGAGTTTTAAGTTCGTATCACCACACCATCTATAGGAGTAAGAGAAAATCCTCAACGGAAACTAGAAAACAATAAGCCAGACAGACGACTTGGATTCCTCGTTAGGAAGATTCAGGATGAAATTTCAGAGGCATCAGACTTTGTCTGATGATCTGGAACACTGTCGCATAAATACCCAAGATTCAGCAAAAACGTCTCACTCGTATGTTTTAGTAAGAAGCAAGTAAACAGTTGTATTACGTGTGTTATGGTACAAAAAAAATCTAATTCTATACTCAATTAAAAGGATGGAACCTGTTTATTAAGGGATTAAAGATGTAGCCTTGCACAACAAATTTGTTTTGTGCGATTTGAACGTTACAAGATAATGAGAGGTTGTAAGTGATCAGGTAAACCTGATACGTAGCTTATGCAATAATTTCACAGAAGTATTGAAAATTGAATGAAACACTCATGGAGATTAGGTGTCAGGTCATTAACTCCTCCAGCTGATGTAAATGTTCACATAGATGACATCAGGATACAAGAGTGTAAGTAAAGATATCCCCTACTTGTATACTACAATAGACCAACTTTCAGTTTCCCTTTCAAAACAACTGAAGTAAGCTGCGGGCTATCCTGTTCCGTTACCGTTGTCCCACATCGTTCTTCATATCATGAATCTAATTCAATAACTTTTCCGTTGCTGGGAATATATAAGGTATATCTATAAGTCGTATCTCACGCACGCACAATCACACTTCCGATATACTTCCATAACAATGTCCGTGATCTTCACCTTAGTTCGGATCGAACGATACGTAATTAAGCCAAACATCTAATCCTTAATTAATAACTGAATGATATTGATGATAACTTACTCATATCAACACAAAGTGAATTATCAATTGTCAATCTGTATTAATTTTTCTTCAACGAGCTGGCGTCCGATGTATTACTATTCATGAAACCATGGGTGGTCTTCAGCTGTAACGTGATAATAATTCAACAAATGATTACTGACAGAAGTATCTGTGGTGTTGCACTGGTCGCAGTCAGGGAGTCATTTTGCTGGCTAACCCCATGGCAATTTTACAAAATGAGAGAGAGGCTATGATACAATGTTTTAATTGGAAAAATTGGCTCTGCTCTTTTGCTCGTACAGGAAAATGAGTTACAAGTGTTGCAGAATCAATGTAGCTTTCATTTAGATGAGTATAGACTCTCGAATGATTATATTTTCATGCAGTCTTTCATCACTGACGTATCCTGTAAGAATTCGTAAAAAGTAGATGATGTTGGAAGGAGGATGTCGGAGGTGCCGGGAGGAGGTGCTTCAATACCTGATCAGTGACTGTACAAACATGTGGATAGATACGACTGAGGAACGGGAAGCTAAACGTGTATACACGTAAAAACTAAAACCAAAGAAAAATAATATCCATGAAAACAATAGTTTGTTGCGTAAGTAGAACATAAATGTGATATTCCCACCAGTTTTCTCAAATCACCCAACTCATCTGTCTCCGTGAAACTTTTGTTCGGACGCTGCCACAATCTTTCTGTAATAAACTTGGCTCATAACCTAACTGAATACGTAAGATGTATCAAAAAAGTATTTTAGCGTCTCAAGTTTTAAACTGTAAAGCATAAAAGTTTTGAAATTTGGACACTGGAGCAAAAGCATTAGCATAGATCAGTAATTACCGAAAGGTAACCACGAACCATTTAGTCTGGACAACAGTCTGAGAGTGGACCAGTTCAACTGAAGTCTTATGTCAGTGAACCTGCAGATATTGATCTCACGATCATTACAGTGTTACGGCTGTAAGAAGTTCTGTCCCTACATACAGGCTGCCTCTATACTGATAAACTTCTTTGAATAATCATCACAAAGAAGGTAAACCATGGTAGAAATATGCTTGGCCTATGCTTCTAAATAAGTGTAACTTTTCATGGGCTCCCTCATAATACATCAGGATGTCCTTATTGATCATAACTGTTTATATCCTAATATCCCTTCCTTCGTGTCTTATGTCAACACGGTGTAAATATCCAGATTAGAATAAGTCATTCGTTTATAATCGTCATTAAAGCATTTCATCAAACACATCAAACACATTATTACGTTAAGACAAACACCCACCAGTCAACAGACTGGGGGTCCACGTTAAGCTGGTGGCAATGGAATCCTGTATTCATTTATCTCCTTATACTACAAGCGATCATTTAGATGTAGATTTCATTCCATACTTGTTTACCTTTCTTACGCTACATGCCATCTCTTGGATGTATATTTCATGTCTTACATATACTCCTCCTTACGCTGCAAACATGACGTAGACGTAGATTTTCCCTACAAATATAGTAAGAAAATTCTTCTATATTCTTAAGTTGTCAATTCTAATGCAACCGTAATTTCCGGCCAATTATTCGAAGAAAAAGTGATGACAGAAATAGTCTGCCTCACTATATAAGTTTCCAGAGGCTTTTGAGCAACACCGCCAGTCAAGCTCCACCAACTCGCCTGAACTGCAAACTCCTCTCGTATTTTTACTGCTTGAGGCCATTAGCCTCTTTGTTGTAATCGGCTCAGCAGCTTTAGCGATAAACATTTCTCGTTAAAGCCGCTGCTCTCCTCTCAGATTTTTGTGTTTCCAGCTTTCCTGAGTTTATCAAGTTTTGGGAGGCATAGTTAAATACATTCAGTCTATTGTGTGTCTCACAACGTCTTCATAGTAATGGATGACACATTATTTCGATGAATTTCATTTGTATGTATTACTCAGCTACTACAGCCACCACAATTGTGAAGAGGTTCCAACCTTAGTGGCAAAGCTATTGAATAACTGCTTCTTAAGATGTGTGTGTGTGTGTGTGTGTGTGTGTGTGTGTGTGTGTGTGTGTGTGTGTGTGTGTGTGTGTGTGTGTGTGTGTGTGTGTTTAAATACATATATGCGGGCGAATATATCTAGATGTACGTTCATGGGAATACTTGTGTGTATGTGTGTGTGTGTGTGTGTTTAAATACATATATGCCGGCGAGTATATCTTTATGTATGTTCATGGGAATACTTGTGTGTGTGTATGTGTGTGTGTGTGTGTGTGTGTGTGTGTGTGTGTGTGTGTGTGTTTAAATACATATATGCCGGCGAGTTTATCTAGATGTACGCTCATGGGAATACTTGTGTGTGTGTGTGTGTGTGTGTCTGTGTGTGTGTGTGTGTGTGTGTGTGTGATTAGTGATTTTTAATGAACAATTTGTACAGTACGTGAATTGACTTCTACGCTCATAAAGTTCCATCTCTTTAGTTTTCTCGACTCTCATTGAAAAGCGTCTCAGTTTTGTACGGTATGTGGTCAGTATGCACAATTTCGTCACATTATTCCATCTATACACTTATCTTATACTTTCAAGAAAACTTTTTGTTACATCTCCTCTTACAAGATTCTTGCTTAACTTTATGCTAAGGCTTCTGGGTGCTCTATTTCTATATACATCGAGGATATGTTCACTGGTATAAAACTGGCTTAATACTGGTTTAAAAATATGGGAGTTCTGATCAAGTTACTCCTTGTTCTTCCTCTTTCAAGGATATAATAATGAACTCTTAACCTTTCCCTCCAGCTCAGCTTTCAGTTCTTCTCGAATGATAAACGACAAAAAACTGGCCATAATTTTCTCGGAAACACTTGTGTAACTGTGTCATAATATCGAGTTATTTCTTTAGATGTAGACGAGATTTTTACATTTAATTTGAAGCATCAAATAAAAGCAAACTAGAAAACACGCAACGTTCACTAGTGAGAACGTTAACGTCCTTGGTATACCATTGCAACATTATTATGAAATGGTATGCAAGAATTATAATAACACATGTTTATCAAGTGGATCCACCGATATTCAATGCAATTATAGTTTTCCGTATAACTCAAAACGGTTGACAGTGGATTCGGGCGTTAGTGATACGGGTAAATATATACTGACAGCCGCCGTCACGTGAACTATCTCATGAATTTCCTCAGGGAGGTATATTGGGGAGCTGCGAGAATTATTCCCGGCATTTCTTCTACATTTTCCCTGACAACGAGTCTTCACTACCAGAGTTAATATTGGTTGATTCTAATTTACTCTTGCTAAGCTGGAGAAGCAACTACTGGGAACATATCACTATAAGTAATGTTTCTAGAGGAACGTCTATCTACAATATATGGATATATATATATATATATATATATATATATATATATATATATATATATATATATATATATATATATATATATATATATATATATATATATATATATATATATATATATATATATATATATATATATATATATATATATATATATATATATATATATATATATATATATATATATATATATATATATATATATATATATATATATACATACTATATTTTATCTATCTTATTTTGCATTGTCGCTGTCTCCCGCGTTTGCGAGGTAGCGCAAGGAAACACACGAAAGAAATGGCCCAACCCACCCCCATACACATGTGTATACATACACGTCCACACACGCAAATATACATACCTATACATCTCAATGTACACATATATATACACACACAGACATATACATATATACCCATGCACACAATTCACATTGCCTTTATTCATTCCCATCGCCACCTCGCCACACATGGAATACCATCCCATCCCCCCTCATGTGTGCGAGGTAGCGCTAGGAAAAGACAACAAAGGCCCCATTCGTTCACACTCACTCTCTAGCTGTCATGCAATAATGCCCGCAACCACAGCTCCCTTTCCACATCCAGGCCCCACACAACTTTCCATGGTTTACCCCAGACGCTTCACATGCCCTGATTGAATCCACTGACAGCACGTCAACCCTGGTATACCACATCGATCCAATTCACTCTATTCCTTGCCCGCCTTTCATCCTCCTGCATGTTCAGGCCCCGATCACACAAAATCTTTTTCACTTCATCTTTCCACCTCCAATTTGGTCTCCCACTTCTCCTCGTTCCCTCCACCTCCGACACATATATCCTCTTGGTCAATCTTTCCTCACTCATTCTCTCCATGTGCCCAAACCATTATAAAATACCCGCTTCTGCTCTCTCAACCACGCTCTTTTTCTTTCCACACATCTCTCTTACCCTTACATTACTTACTCGATCAAACCACCTCACACCACATATTCTCTTCAAACATCTCACTTCCAGCACATCTACCCTCCTGCGCACAACTCTATCCATAGCCCACGCCTCGCAACCATACAACATTGTTGGAACCACTATTCCTTCAAACATACCCATTTTTGCTCTACGAGATAATGTTCTCGACTTAAACACATTCTTCAAGGCTCCCAGGATTCTCTCCTCCTCCCCCACCCTATGATTCACTTCCGCTTCCATGGTTCCATCCGTTGCCATATCCACTCCCATATATCTAAAACACTTTACTTCCTCCAGTTTTTCTCCATTCAAACTTACCTCCCAATTGACTTGACTCTCAACCCTACTGTACCTAATAACCTTGCTCTTATTCACATTTACTCTTAACTTTCTTCTTTCACACATTTTACCAAACTAAGTCACCAGCTTCTGCAGTTTCTCACATGTATCAGCCACCACCGCTGTATCATCAGCGAACAACAACTGACTCACTTCCCAAGCTCTCTCATCCACAACAGACTTCATACTTGCCCCTCTTTCCAAAACTCTTGCATTCACCTCCCTAACAACCGCATCCATAAACAAATTAAACAACCATGGAGACATCACAAACCCTGCCGCAAACCTACATTCACTGAGAACCAATCACTTTCCTCTCTTCCTACACGTACACATGCCTTACATCCTCGATAAAAACTTTTCACTGCTTCTAACAACTTGCCTCCCACGCCATATATTATTAATTCCTTCCACAGAGCATCTCTATTAACTTTATCATATGCCTTCTCCAGATCCATAAATGCTACATACAAATCCATTTGCTTTTTTAATAATTTCTCACATACATTCTTGAAAGCAAACACCTGATCCACACATCCTCTACCACTTCTGAAACCACACTGCTCTTCCCCAATCTGATGCTCTGTACATGCCTTCACCCTCTCAATCAATACCCTCCCATATAATTTACCAGGAATACTCAACAAACTTATTCCTCTGTAATTTGAGCACTCACTCTTATCCCCTTTGCCTTTGTACAATGGCACTACGCACGCATTCCGCCAATCCTGAGGCACCTCCCTATGAGTCATACATACATTAAATAAGCTTACCAACCAGTCAACAATACAGTCACCCACTTTTTTGATAGATTCCACTGCAATACCATCCAAACCTGCTGCCTTGCCGGCTTTCATCTTCCGCAAAGCTTTTACTACCTCTTCTCTGTTTACCAAATCATTTTCCCTAACCCTCTCACTTTGCACACCACCTCGACCAAAACACCCTATATCTGCCACTCTATCATCAAACACTTTCAACAGACCTTAAAAATACTCACTCCATCTCCGTCTCACATCACCACTACTTGTTATCACCTCGCCATTAGCTCCCTTCACTGAAGTTCCCATTTGCTCCCTTGTGTTACGCACTTTATTTACCTCCTTCCAGAACATCTTTTTTTCTCCCTAAAATTTAATGATACTCTCTCATCCCAAATCTCATTTGCTCTCTTTTCCAACTCTTGCACCTTTCTCTTGACCTCCTGTCTCTTTCTTTTATACATCTCCCACTCAATGGCGAATAGTTTGAAAGATATATATATATATATATATATATATATATATATACATATTTTTTTTTTTTTTATTATACTTTGTCGCTGTCTCCCGCGTTTGCGAGGTAGCGCAAGGAAACAGACGAAAGAAATGGCCCCCCCCCCATACACATGTATATACATACGTCCACACACGCAAATATACATACCTACATAGCCTTCCATGGTTTACCCCAGACGCTCCACATGCCCTGATTCAATCCACTGACAGCACGTCAAGCCCGGTACACCACATCGCTCCAATTCACTCCATTCTTGCCCTCCTTTCACCCTCCTGCATGTTCAGGCCCCGATCACACAAAATCTTTTTCACTCCATCTTTCCACCTCCAATTTGGTCTCCCTCTTCTCCTCGTTCCCTCCACCTCCGACACATATATCCTCTTGGTCAATCTTTCCTCACTCATTCTCTCCATGTGCCCAAACCACTTCAAAACACCCTCTTCTGCTCTCTCAACCACGCTCTTTTTATTTTTTTTTTTTCCACACATCTCTCTTACCCTTACGTTACTCACTCGATCAAACCACCTCACACCACACATTGTCCTCAAACATCTCATTTCCAGCACATCCATCCTCCTGCGCACAACTCTATCCATAGCCCACGCCTCGCAACCATACAACATTGTTGGAACCACTATTCCTTCAAACATACCCATTTTTGCTTTCCGAGATAATGTTCTCGACTTCCACACATTCTTCAAGGCCCCCGGAATTTTCGCCCCCTCCCCCACTCTATGATCCACTTCCGCTTCCATGGTTCCATCCGCTGCCAGATCCACTCCCAGATATCTAAAACACTTCACTTCCTCCAGTTTTTCTCCATTCAAACTCACCTCCCAATTGACTTGACCCTCAACCCTACTGTACCTAATAACCTTGCTCTTATTCACATTTACTCTTAACTTTCTTCTTCCACACACTTTACCAAACTCAGTCACCAGCTTCTGCAGTTTCTCACATGAATCAGCCACCAGCGCTGTATCATCAGCGAACAACAACTGACTCACTTCCCAAGCTCTCTCATCCCCAACAGACTTCATACTTGCCCCTCCTTCCAACATATATATATATATATATATATATATATATATATATATATATATATATATATATATATATATATATATATATATATATATATATATATATATATATATTTATATATATATATATATATACATATATATAACATAAAAACCTCCAACAGCCAGGATCGAACCTTGGACCCCTTGTGCAAGAGGCAGGCATGCTAACCGCTAGGCTAAGGGTCTGTATAATAGGAAACAACTATTCGAAATACTAAGTACTCGAATACCCTTCGTCTCACAATGGTGAGCAACGGGGTCTATCGGTTGTTTCCGAACAGAACACAGGTTCGGTAAAACGCTATCAGCTGGCTATATGTTCTGTTCGGAAACAACCAATAGACCCCGTTGCTCACCATAGTGAGACGAAGGGTATTCGAGTACTTAGTATTTCGAATAGTTGTTTCCTATTATACAGTCCCTTAGCCTAGCGGTTAGCATGCCTGCCTCTTGCACAAGGGGTCCCAGGTTCGATCCTGGCTGTTGGAGGTTTGTATGTTCTATGAAGGTGCGCATTCATATACACTTTATTCGTATTCATATAACTCCGCGTTGTACAGTCAGGTTCGGTAAAACGCTATCAGCTGGCTATGTGTTCTGTTCGGAAACAACCGATAGACGCCCTTGCTCACCATTGTGAAACGAAGGGTATTCGAGTACTTAGTATTTCGAATAGTTGTTTCTTATTATATAGTCCCTTAGCCTAGCGGTCAGCATGCCTGCCTCTTAAACAAGGGGTCCCAGGTTCGATCCTTGATGTTGGAAGTTTGTATGTTCTATGAAGATGCGCGTTCATATACACTTTATTCGTATATATATATATATATATATATATATATATATATATATATATATATATATATATATTTTTTTTTCAAACTATTCGCCATTTCCCGCGTTAGCGAGGTAGCGTTAAGAACAGAGAACTGGGCCTTTGAGGGAATATCTTCATCTGGCCCCCTTCTCTGTTACTTCTTTTGGAAAATAAAAAAAAAGAAGAAAAAATAATGAGGGGGAGGATTTTCAGCCCCCCGCTCACTCCCCTTTTAGTCGCCTTCTACGACATGCAGGGAATACGTGGGAAGTATTCTTTCTCCCCTATCCCCAGGGGGATATATATATATATATATATATATATATATATATATATATATATATATATATATATATATATATATATATATATATATATATATTATATATATATATATATATATATATATATATATATATATATATATATATATATATATATATATATATATATATATATATATATATATATATATATATATATATTTTTTTTTTTCTTCTTTTTCATACTATTCGCCATTTATCGCATTAGCGAGGTAGCGTTAAGAACAGATGACCGGCCCTTTGAAGGAATATCCTCACCTGGCCTCCTTCTCTGTTCCTTCTTTTGGAATATCAAGAAAAATAAATGAGAGGAGAGCATTTCCAGCCCCCAGCTCCCTTCCCTTTTAGTCGCCTTCTACGACACACAGGGAATACGTGGGAAGTATTCTTTCTCCCCTATACCCAGGGATAATATATATATATATATATATATATATATATATATATATATATATATATATATATATATATATATATATATATATATATATATATATATATATATATATATATATATATATATATATATATATATATATATATATATATATACATATATATATATATCAATATATATATATATATATATATATATATATATATATATATATATATATATATATATATATATATATATATATATATATATATATATATATATATATATATATATATATGTATATATATATATATATATATATATATATATATATATATATATATATATATATATATATATATATATATATATATATATATATATATATATATATACATATATATATATATATATATATATATATATATATATATATATATATATATATATATATATATATATATATATATATATTTTTTTTTTTTTTTTTTTTTTTTTTTCTTATACTTTGTCGCTGTCTCCCGCGTTTGCGAGGTAGCGCAAGGAAACAGACGAAAGAAATGGCCCAACCCCCCCCCCCCCATACACATGTACATACACACGTCCACACACGCAAATATACATACCTACACAGCTTTCCATGGTTTACCCCAGACGCTTCACGCTTCACATGCCTTGCTTCAATCCACTGACAGCACGTCAACCCCTGTATACCACATGACTCCAATTCACTCTATTTCTTGCCCTCCTTTCACCCTCCTGCATGTTCAGGCCCCGATCACACAAAATCTTTTTCACTCCATCTTTCCACCTCCAATTTGGTCTCCCTCTTCTCCTCGTTCCCTCCACCTCCGACACATATATCCTCTTGGTCAATCTCTCCTCACTCATTCTCTCCATGTGCCCAAACCATTTCAAAACACCCTCTTCTGCTCTCTCAACCACGCTCTTTTTATTTCCACACATCTCTCTTACCCTTACGTTACTTACTCGATCAAACCACCTCACATCACACATTGTCCTCAAACATCTCATTTCCAGCACATCCATCCTCCTGCGCACATCTCTATCCATAGCCCACGCCTCGCAACCATACAACATTGTTGGAACCACTATTCCCTCAAACATACCCATTTTTGCTTTCCGAGATAATGTTCTCGACTTCCACACATTTTTCAAGGCTCCCAAAATTTTCGCCCCCTCCCCCACCCTATGATCCACTTCCGCTTCCATGGTTCCATCCGCTGACAGATCCACTCCCAGATATCTAAAACACTTCACTTCCTCCAGTTTTTCTCCATTCAAACTCACCTCCCAATTGACTTGACCCTCACCCCTACTGTACCTAATAACCTTGCTCTTATTCACATTTACTCTCAACTTTCTTCTTCCACACACTTTACCAAACTCAGTCACCAGCTTCTGCAGTTTCTCACATGAATCAGCCACCAGCGCTGTATCATCAGCGAACAACAACTGACTCACTTCCCAAGCTCTCTCATCCCCAACAGACTTCATACTTGCCCCTCTTTCCAGGACTCTTGCATTTACCTCCCTTACAACCCCATCCATAAACAAATTAAACAACCATGGAGACATCACACACCCCTGCCGCAAACCTACATTCACTGAGAACCAATCACTTTCCTCTCTTCCTACACGTACACATGCCTTACATATATATATATATATATATATATATATATTATCCCTGGGGATAGGGGAGAAAGAATGCTTCCCACGTATTCCCTGCGTGTCGTAGAAGGCGACTAAAAGGGAAGGGAGCGGGGGGCTGGAAATCCTCCCCTCTCTTTTTTAGTTTTCCTAATGAAGGAACAGAGGAGGGGGCCAAGTGAGGATATTCCCTAAAAGGCTCAGTCCTCTGGTCTTAACGGTACCTTGCTAACGCGGGAGATGGCGAATACATACATTAAATAACCTTACCAACCAGTCAATAACTCAACCAGTGAATAATATAGTATGAAAAAAAAAAAAAAAAAATATATATATATATATATATATATATATATATATATATATATATATATATATATATATATACATATATATATATATATATATATATATATATATATATATATATATATATATATATATATATATATATATCTTCTCTTTCACTAATACTCTTACTTCTTCATCCCACCACTCACTACCCTTTCTAATCAACCCACCTCCCACTCTTCTCATGCCACAAGCATCTTTTGCGCAATCCATCACTGATTCCCTAAATACATCCCATTCCTCCCCCACTCCCCTTACTTCCAATGTTCTCACCTTTTTCCATTCTGTACTCAGATGTATAAAAGAAAGAGACAGGAGGTCAAGAGAAAGGTGCAAGAGGTGAAAAAAAGGGGAAATGAGAGTTGGGGTGAGAGAGTATCATTAAATTTTAGGGAGAATAAAAAGATGTTCTGGAAGGAGGTAAATAAAGTGCGTAAGACAAGGGAGCAAATGGGAACTTCAGTGAAGGGCACAAATGGGGAGGTGATAACAAGTAGTGGTGATGTGAGAAGGAGATGGAGTGAGTATTTTGAAGGTTTGTTGAATGTGTTTGATGATAGAGTGGCAGATATAGGGTGTTTTGGTCGAGGTGGTGTGCAAAGTGAGAGGGTTAGGGAAAATGATTTGGTAAACAGAGAAGAGGTAGTGAAAGCTTTGCGGAAGATGAAAGCCGGCAAGGCAGCAGGTTTGGATGGTATTGCAGTGAAATTTATTAAAAAAAGGGGGTGACTGTATTGTTGACTGGTTGGTAAGGTTATTTAATGTATGTATGACTCATGGTGAGGTGCATGAGGATTGGCGGAATGCGTGCATAGTGCCATTGTACAAAGTCAAAGGGGATAAGAGTGAGTGCTCAAATTACAGAGGTATAAGTTTGTTGAGTATTCCTGGTAAATTATATGGGAGGGTATTGATTGAGAGGGTGAAGGCATGTACAGAGCATCAGATTGGGGAAGAGCAGTGTGGTTTCAGAAGTGGTAGAGGATGTGTGGATCAGGTGTTTGCTTTGAAGAATGTAAGTGAGAAGTACTTAGAAAAGCAAATTGATTTGTATTTAGCATTTATGGATCTGGAGAAGGCATATGATAGAGTTGATAGAGATGCTCTGTGGAAGGTATTAAGAATATATGGTGTGGGAGGAAAGTTGTTAGAAGCAGTGAAAAGTTTTTATCGAGGATGTAAGGCATGTGTACGTGTAGGAAGAGAGGAAAGTGATTGGTTCTCAGTGAATGTAGGTTTGCGGCAGGGGTGTGTGATGTCTCCATGGTTGTTTAATTTGTTTATGGATGGGGTTGTTAGGGAGGTGAATGCAAGAGTTTTGGAAAGAGGGGCAAGTATGAAGTCTGTTGGGGATGAGAGAGCTTGGGAAGTGAGTCAGTTGTTGTTCGCTGATGATACAGCGCTGGTGGCTGATTCATGTGAGAAACTGCAGAAGCTGGTGACTGAGTTTGGTAAAGTGTGTGAAAGAAGAAAGTTAAGAGTAAATGTGAGTAAGAGCAAGGTTATTAGGTACAGTAGGGTTCAGGGTCAAGTCAATTGGGAGGTGAGTTTGAATGGAGAAAAACTGGCGGAAGTGAAGTGTTTTAGATATCTGGGAGTGGATCTGGCATCGGATGGAACCATGGAAGCGGAAGTGGATCATAGGGTGGGGGAGGGGGCGAAAATTCTTCGAGCCTTGAAGAATGTGTGGAAGTCGATAACATTATCTCGGAAAGCAAAAATGGGTATGTTTGAAGGAATAGTGGTTCCAACAATGTTGTATGGTTGCGAGGCGTGGGCTATGGATAGAGTTGTGCGCAGGAGGATGGATGTGCTGGAAATGAGATGTTTGAGGACAATGTGTGGTGTGAGGTGGTTTGATCGAGTAAGTAACGTAAGGGTAAGAGAGATGTGTGGAAATAAAAAGAGCGTGGTTGAGAGAGCAGAAGAGGGTGTTTTGAAATGGTTTGGGCACATGGAGAGAATGAGTGAGGAAAGATTGACCAAGAGTATATATGTGTCGGAGGTGGAGGGAACGAGGAGAAGAGGGAGACCAAATTGGAGGTGGAAAGATGGAGTGAAAAAGATTTTGTGTGATCGGGGCCTGAACATGCAGGAGGGTGAAAGGAGGGCAAGGAATAGAGTGAATTGGAGCGATGTGGTATACCGGGGTTGACGTGCTGTCAGTGGATTGAATCAGGGCATGTGGAGCGTCTGGGGTAAACCATGGAAGGCTGTGTAGGTATGTATATTTGCGTGTGTGGACGTATGTATATACATGTGTATTGGGGTGGGTTGGGCCATTTCTTTCGTCCGTTTCCTTGCGCTACCTCGCAAACGCGGGAGACAGCGGCAAAAAAAAAAAAAAAAAAAAAAAAAAAATATATATATATATATATATATATATATATATATATATATATATATATATATATATATATATATATATATATATATACATATACATTCATTAGCTTATCTATTATACTTTGTCGCTATCTCCCGAGTTAGCGAGGTAGCGAAAGGAAACACGAAAGAATCGCCCAACACACCCACATACATATGTATATACATACACGTCCACACGCGCACATATACATACGTATACATCTGAAAGTATACACATATATACACACACAGGTATACACATATATACACACACAGGCATATACATATATACACATGTAAATAATTCATACTGTCTGCCCTTATGCATTCCCGTCGCCACCCGACACACATAAAATAACAACCACCTCCCCCCAAATGTGCGCGAGATAGCGCTAGGAAAAAACAATAAAGGCTACATTCGTTCACACTCAGTCTCTAGCTGCCATGTATAATGCATCGAAACCACAACTCCCTTTCCACATCCAGGCCCTACAGAACTTTCCATGTAATACCCTAGACGCTCCACATGCCCTGGTTCAATCCACTGATAGCAAGTACACCCCGGTATACCACATCGTTCCAATTAACTCTATTAATTGCACGCCTTTCACCCTCATGCATGTCCAGGCCCCGATCACTCAAAATCTTTTTCACTCCATCTTTCCACCTCCAATTCGGTCTTCCACTTCTCCTCGTTCCCTCCACTTCTGACACATACATCCTCTTTGTCAGTCTTCCCTCACACATTCTCTCCATGTGACCAACCCATTTCAAAACACCTTCTGCTCTCTAAGCCACATGCTTTTTATTACCGTACATATCTCTTACCCTTTCATTACTTACTCGATCAAACCTCGTCACAGCACATATTGTCCTCAAACATCTCATTTCCATCACATCCACCCTCCTCCGAACAACTCTATCTCTAGCCCAGGTCTCGCAACCAAATAATATTGTTGGAAACACTATTATTTCAAACATAACAAGTTTTGCTTTCCAAGATAACGTTCTCGACTTTCACACATTCTTCAAGCCTCCCAGAACTTTCGCCCCCTCCCCCACCCTATGATTCGCTTCGGCTTCCATGGCTCTATCCGCTGCCAAATCCACTCACAGATATCTAAAAAACTTCAAATCCTCCAGCTTTTCTCCATTCAAACTTACCTCCCAATTGACTTGTTCCTCAGCCTAACTGTACCTAATAACCTTGCTTTTATTCATATTTACTCTCACCTCTCTTCTTTCACACACTTTACCAAACTCAGTCACAAGCCTCTGCAGTTTCTCACACACCATCCATAAACAAATCAAACAACCATGGAGACATCACACACCCCTACCGCAAACCTACATTCACTGAGAACCAATCACTTTCCGCTATTCCTACACGTACACATGCCTCACATCCTCGATGAAAACTTTTCACTGCTTCCAACAACTTGCCTCCCACACCATATATTCTTAATACCTTCCACAGAGCATCTCTATCAACTCTATCATATGCCTTCTCCAGATCCATAAATGCTACATACAAATCCATTTGCTTTTCTAAATATTTCTTACATACATTTTTCAAAGCAAACGCCTGATCCACACATCCTCTACCACTTCTGAAACCACACTGCTCTTCCCCAATCTGATGCTCTGTACATGCCTTCACCCTCTGAATCAACATCATCCCATATAATTTCGTAAGAATACTCAACAAACTTATACCTCTGTAATTTGAGCACTCACTCTTATCCCCTTTGCCTTTGTACAATGGCACTATGCAAGAATTCCACCAATCCTCAGCACCTCACCATGAGTCATACATATATTAAATAACCTTACCAGCCAGTTAACAATACACTCACCCCCTTTTTTAATAAATTCCACTGCAATACCATCCAAACCCGCTGCCTTCCCAGCTTTCATTTTCCGCAAAGCTTTTACTACCTCTTCTCTGTTTACCAAATCATTTTCCTTAGCCCTCTCACTTTGCACACTGCATACTTGCCCCTCTTTCCAAAACTCTTGCATTCACCTCCCTAACAACCCCATCCATAAACAAATTAAACAACCATGGAGACATCACATACCCCTGCCGCAAACCTACAATCACTGAGAACCAATCACTTCCTCTCTTCCTACACGTACACATGTCTTACATCCTCGATAAAAACTTTTCACTGCCTCTAACAACTTGTCTCCCACACCATATATTCTTAATACCTTCCACAAAGCATCTGTATCAACTCTATCATATACCTTCTCCAGATCCATAGATGCTACCTACGAATCCATTTGCTCTTCTAAGTATTTCTCACATACATTCTTCAAAGCAAACACATGATCCACACATCCTCTACCACTTCTGAAACCACACTGCTCTTCCCCAATCTGATGCTCTGTACATGCCTTCACCCTCTCAATCAATACCCTCCAATATAATTTACCAGGAATACTCAACAAACTTATACCTCTGTAGTTTTGAGCACTGACTTTTATCCCCTTTGCCTTTGTACAATTGCACTATGTAAGCATTCCGCCAAATTTCAGACAAGTCACCATGAGTTGTATATACATTAAATAACCTTACCAACCAGTCAACAATACACTCACCCCTTTTTTTAATAAATTCCACTGCAATATAATCCAAACCCGCTGCCTTGCCGGCTTTCATCTTCCGCAATCAGCCGCAAGCACCGTTTCATCACTTAACATCTGAGTAACTTCCTCAGTTCTCTCATCCATAGCAGATTTTATACTTGTCCCTGTTTCAAAAACTCTTGCATTTACCTCCTTAACAACTTCATCCATAAACAAAGTAAACAACCATAGAGATACCACGCACCCCTACCGTAAACTAATATTCACTGTGAACCAATCACTTTCCTCTCTTCCTACGCTTACATATGGCTCATATCCTCGATAAAAACTTTTCAATGCTTCTAACAACTTGCCTCCCACACCATATATTCTTAATACCTTCCAAAGAGCATCTCTAACAACTCTATCATATGCCCTCTCCAGGTCCATAAATGCTACATGCAAATTCATTTGCTTCTCTAAGTATTTCTCACATACATCTTTCAAAGCAAACACCTGATCCAAACATCCTCTACCACTTCTGAAACCACACTGCTCTTCCCCAATCTGATGCTCTGTACATGCCTTCACCCTCTCAATCAATACCGTCCTATATAATTTCCCAGGAATACTCAATAAACCTATACCTCTGTAATTTGAGCACTCACTTTTATCCCCTTTGCCTTTGCACAATGGCACTATGCAAGCATTCCGCCAATCCTTAGGAATCCCACCATGAGTCATACATTAATTAACCTTACCAAGCAGTCAACAATACAGTTACCCCCTTTTTTTATAGATTCCAGCTCAACACCATCCAAACCCGCTGCCTTACCAGCTTTCATCTTCTGCAAAGCTTTTACTAGCTCTTCTCTCTTTACTAAATCATTCTCCCTAGCCCTCTCACTTTGCACACCACCTCGACCAAAACACCCTACATCTGCCTCTCTATCATCAAAGATATCTAACAAACCTTCAAAATACTCAATCCATCTCCTTCTCATATCAATACTACTTGTTATCACCTCCCCTTTAGCACCCGTCAATGATGTTCCCATTTGTTCCCTTTTCTTACGCAATCTATTTACCTCCTTCCAAAACGTTGTTTTATTTTCCCTAACATTTAATGATACTATCTCAGCCCAACTCTCATTTTCTCTCTTTTTCACCTCTTGCACCCTTCTCTTAACCTCCTGCCTCTTTATATCATACATCTCCCTGTCTTTTCATTACCGTACATATGACTTAAGCTTTCATTTTTTACTCGATCAAACCACCTCACACAACATATTGTCTTCAAACATCTCATTTCCAACACATCCATCTTCCGCCGCACAACTCTATCTATAGCCGACGCCTCGCAACCATATAACATTGTTGGAAACACTATTCCTTCAAACATACCCATTTTTGCTTTCCAAGATAACTTTCTCGACTTCCACACATTCTTCAACGCTCCCAGAACTTTCACCCCCTTCCTAACCCTATGATTCACTTACGCTTCCATGGTTCCATCCGCTGCCAAATCCACTCAGAGATATCTAAAACACTTTACTTCCTCCAGTTTTTCTCCATTCAAACTTACCTCCCATTTAACTTGTCCCTCAACGCTACTGTACCTAATAACCTTGCTCTTATTCACATTTTCTCTCAGCTTTCTTCTTTCACACACTTTACCAAACTCAGTCACCAGCTTCTGCAGCTCCTCACACGAATCAGCCACCAGCGATGTATCATCAGCGAACAACAACTGGCTCACTTCCCAAACTCTCTCATCCACAACAGAATGCATACTTGACCATCTGTCCAAAAATCTCGCATTCACCTCCCTAAAAACCCCATCCATAAACAAATTAAACAAACATGGAGACATCACACACCCCTGCCGCAAACCTACATTCACTGAGAACCAATCACTTTCCTCTCTTCCTACACGTACACATGCCTTACCTCCTTGATAAAAACTTTTCACTGCTTCTAACAACTTGCCTCCCACACCATATATTCTCAATACCTTCCATAGAGCATCTCTATGAACTCTATCATATGCCTTCTCCAGATCCGTAAATGCCCCATACAAGTCCATTTGCTTTTTAAGTATTTCTCACATACATTCTTCAAAGCAAACGCCTGATCCACACATCCTCTACCACTTCTGAAACGAAACTGCTCTTCCCCAACCTTATGCTCCGTACATGCCTCCATCCACTGAATCAAAATCATCCCATATAATTTCCCAGGAATATTCAACAATCTTATACCTCTGTAATTTGAGCACTCACTTCTATCCCTTTTGCCTTTGTACAATGGCATTATGCAAGCATTCCGCCAACCCTCAGGCACCTCACCATGAGTCATACATATATTAAATAACCTTACCAAGCCAGTCAACAATGCAGCCACCCCCTTTTCTTAATTAATTCCACTGCAATACCATCCAAACCTGCTGCCCTTGACGGGTTTCATTTTCCGCAAAGCTTTTACTACCTCTTTTCTGTTTACCAAATCATTTTCCCTAACCCTCTCACTGTACACACCATCTCGACCAAAACACCTTCTATCTGAAACTCTATCATCAAACACATTCAACAAATTTTCAAAATACTCACTCCCTCTCCTTCTCACATCACCAATACTCTCATTTTCTCTCTTTTTCTCCTCTTGCACCTTTCTCTTAACATCGTCCAAATGCCTCTCTCTTCTCTTTCACTAATAATCTTACTTCTTCATCCCATCTCTCTCACTACCCTTTCTAATCTGCCCACCTCCAACGCTTCTCATGCCACAAGTATCTTTAGCGCAAGCCATCATTGCTTCCCTAAATACAGCCCATTCCTCTCCACTCCCACTACGTATATATATATATATATATATATATATATATATATATATATATATATATATATATATATATATATATATATATATATATATATATATATATATTTTATTTTTATTTTATTATACTTTGTCGCTGTCTCCCGCGTTTGCGAGGTAGCGCAAGGAAACAGACGAAAGAAATGGCCCAACCCCCCCCCCCCATACACATGTATATACATACGTCCACACACGCAAATATACATACCTACACAGCTTTCCATGGTTTACCCAGACGCTTCACATGCCTTGATTCAATCCACTGACAGCACGTCAACCCCGGTATACCACATCGCTCCAATTCACTCTATTCCTTGCCCTCCTTTCACCCTCCTGCATGTTCAGGCCCCGATCACACAAAATCTTTTTCAATCCATCTTTCCACCTCCAATTTGGTCTCCCTCTTCTCCTTGTTCCCTCCACCTCCGACACATATATCCTCTTGGTCAATCTTTCCTCACTCATTCTCTCCATGTGCCCAAACCACTTCAAAACACCCTCTTCTGCTCTCTCAACCACGCTCTTTTTATTTCCACACATCTCTCTTACCCTTACGTTACTCACTCGATCAAACCACCTCACACCACACATTGTCCTCAAACATCTCATTTCCAGCACATCCATCCTCCTGCGCACAACTCTATCCATAGCCCACGCCTCGCAACAATACAACATTGTTGGAACCACTATTCCTTCAAACATACCCATTTTTGCTTTCCGAGATAATGTTCTCGACTTCCACACATTCTTCAAGGCCCCCAGAATTTTCGCCCCCTCCCCCACCCTATGATCCACTTCCGCTTCCATGGTTCCATCCGCTGCCAGATCCACTCCCAGATATCTAAAACACTTCACTTCCTCCAGTTTTTCTCCATTCAAACTCACCTCCCAATTGACTTGACCATCAACCCTACTGTGCCTAATAACCTTGCTCTTACTCACATTTACTCTTAACTTTCTTCTTCCACACACTTTACCAAACTCAGTCACCAGCTTCTGTAGTTTCTCACATGAATCAGCCACCAGCGCTGTATCATCAGCGAACAACAACTGACTCACTTCCCAAGCTCTCTCATCCCCAACAGACTTCATACTTGCCCCTCTTTCCAAAACTCTTGCATTTACCTCCCTAACAACCCCATCCATAAACAAATTAAACAACCATGGAGACATCACACACCCCTGCCGCAAACCTACATTCACTGAGAACCAATCACTTTCCTCTCTTCCTACACGTACACATGCCTTACATCCTCGATAAAAACTTTTCACTGCTTCTAACAACTTTCCTCCCACACCATATATTCTTAATACCTTCCACATATATATATATATATATATATATATATATATATATATATATATATATATATATATATATATATATATATATATATATATATATATATATATATATATATATATATATATTGTTACGAACTCAAAACATATTCAGGCAAGGTCGCCAGTAACATATATGTTACAAATACTACTGATCCTTGTCTTGCAAGGACGTTATAGATTTGTGAAGTTGCACAACTCAGGATAACACAATAATAAAGTTATGGGATTGAATTAAAGGCCAGCATTACATTAAATCTACTTATAATGAAAGAATTCAAGTGTACAAAGATAGGCACATAAATCAAGCATGAATCATTACGTTAACACTGAAAGTGAGTGTAACATTGAACATGAGTTAACAATCCAGATAAGATTTCAAGCCAGGAGTTCTCTTTCCTTTAAGACACTTTGTTCGATAATATTACACTTAGACCTGACGTGACACAGTAAACATCATCGTTACACTTAACTAAATCTGATGTAACACAGTAAACACTTAGCTAAACCTGACGTGACACAGTAGTAACGGGCTTATAGCACAACACTCGGTTAACGGGCTTATAGCAGTAACGGCTTATAGCACAGCAGGGCTTACAGGCTTACAGCACAGCAGGGCTTACAGCAGGGGTGGACCACTTACCTCGCTGGGTGTCATGGGTATATATTACAGTAAAGACAAGCGTTCGCCCTGCTAGCCATACAACCTTACATTTTGATTGGCTATGGGACTAAGAAATATTCTGATTGGTTGGAGGAACCGTAGCTCAAACTGCGTAGATCACCCTCCCTCTTGTTTAAGCCTACAGCGATGACATGTCCTGTACGGTGGTGAAATATTCCGCAGCTGATTGACAACTTAATCCCCCCGCCTCGGAGAAGGGTCGGGGTGCTCAAGGACAAATGACCATCTGGTTTCAAAATTGAATTGAAATTAAATTATTAAGCCTAATGCTTGGTGTGAACAGAAGCTCCGAGGACGTCTCAGAGGGAGACCTTAATCCTCGTCCTGATAAGAAATAACACCATACACAAGGACACACACATTATATACACGAACATGTGAGCACAAACACACGTGTTCGTTACAATATATATATATATATATATATATATATATATATATATATATATATATATATATATATATATATATATATATATATATATATATACATATATATATATTCCTATGAGTCCACGGGGAAAATGAAACACGAAAAGTTCCCAAGTGCACTTTCGTGTAATAATCACATCATCAGGGGAGACACAAGAGAGAAATATAACAGTCAGTTGATATACATCAAAGAGACGAAGCTAGGACGCCATTTGGTAAACATGTGATTGTCCAAAACATACAACGAGCGTTCATAAACTTATCATTTTACAAATCTTATCAACAATAAAGTTATCTAATTTGTACAGACCATCACTAATATTAAGATTATAATTGTTTGTGTATTTGATAATAGAGATTAATAATGGAGATTTTTACGCTCAAAAATTTGGTATGGCAATGGGTAACCCTCTTTCGTCCGTACTAAGTAATCTTTATATGGAATTTTTTTAAACAAAATTACTAAAGAATATCTTACCTTCTAATACAATTTGGTTTACGTATGTAGATGATGTTCTTTGTGTCTGGCCAACAAATGAAAATTTACAAATATTTCTTCCCTTACTAAACAATTTAGTACCTTCCATCAAATTTACTGTAGAAAATGAAAATAATGGTATGTTACCATTTTTAGATTGCATGATCCATAGACAAGGAAACAAGTTTAAGTTTAGCATATACAGAAAACCCACCAATGTATGCTCATATATCCATTATTTCTCATCTCAACATGACAGAGTTAAATTATCATCATTTCAATCTATGTTTCTAAGGGCATTACGTATTTGCTGTCCAGAGTTTATTGATGATGAGTTTTAGGAGATATATTCTATTGGATCTAAGTTAAAGTACCCTAGAACTTTCATTGATAAATCCCTTAAGTTAGCAAAGAAATCATTTTATAGAGTTGAACCCAAATCTCAAATTGACGCCAAGAATCTTTTAGTTCTCCCTTTTAATAATAATTTCACTCTGCTTCCCATGTTGCTTAAATCCTTTAATGTAAATGTTGCCTTTAGCAACAATAATACTATAAAGAATATCTTAATCAGGAATTCACCAGAAAATTCTCTTGGTTGCATCTGTAAAGTTCCTTGTGGAAACTGTGATAAATTCTATGTAGGTCAGACTGGTAAGGATCTTTCTGTTAGACTTAAGCAACATAAATATAGTATAAGAACGGGACAAGAATCAAATGCCTTGTTTAATCATGTTTAAAACTATGATCATTGTATTGACCGGAGTAACGCCATCTCAGTTGTTAACTCTAACTCTATTACCAAGAGAAATATCATTGAATCTTCTATCATTAAATACACAAAGAATTATAATCTTAATATTAGTGATGGTCTGTACAAATTAGATAACTTTATTGTTGATAAGATTTGTAAAATGATAAGTTTATGAAAGCTCGTTGTATGTTTTGGACAATCACATGTTTACCAAATGGCGTCCTAGCTTCGTCTCTTCGATGTATATTAACTGCCGGTTATATTTCTCTCTTGTGTCTCCCCTGATGATGTGATTATCACACGAAAGTGCACTTGGAAACTTTTCGTGTTTCATTTTCCCCGTGGACTCATAGGAATATCTTGATCACGCGCAAAATTGTGATCCTTTCCAATGGTGACTGAGTTTGGTAAAGTGTGTGAAAGAAGAAAGTTAAGAGTAAATGTGAATAAGAGCAAGGTTATTAGGTACAGTAGGGTTGAGGGTCAAGTCAATTGGGAGGTGAGTTTGAATGGAGAAAAACTGGAGGAAGTGAAGTGTTTTAGATATCTGGGAGTGGATCTGGCAGGGGATGGAACCATGGAAGCGGAAGTGGATCATAGGGTGGGGGAGGGGGCGAAAATTCTGGGGGCCTTGAAGAATGTGTGGAAGTCGAGAACATTATCTCGGAAAGCAAAAATGGGTATGTTTGAAGGAATAGTGGTTCCAACAATGTTGTATGGCTGCGAGGCGTGGGCTATGGATAGAGTTGTGCGCAGGAGGATGGATGTGCTGGAAATGAGATGTTTGAGGACAATGTGTGGTGTGAGGTGGTTTGATCGAGTAAGTAACGTAAGGGTAAGAGAGATGTGTGGAAATAAAAAGAGCGTGGTTGAGAGAGCAGAAGAGGGTGTTTTGAAATGGTTTGGGCACATGGAGAGAATGAGTGAGGAAAGATTGACCAAGAGGATATATGTGTCGAAGGTGGAGGGAATGAGGAGAAGAGGGAGACCAAATTGGAGGTGGAAAGATGGAGTGAAAAAGATTTTGTGTGATCGGGGCCTGAACATGCAGGAGGGTGAAAGGAGGGCAAGGAATAGAGTGAATTGGAGCGATGTGGTATACCGGGGTTGACGTGCTGTCAGTGGATTGAATCAAGACATGTGAAGCGTCTGGGGTAAACCATGGAAAGCTGTGTAGGTATGTATATTTGCGTGTGTGGACGTATGTATATATATGTGTATGGGGGTGGGTTGGGCCATTTCTTTCGTCTGTTTCCTTGCGCTACCTCGCAAACGCGGGAGACAGCGACAAAGCAAAAAAAAAAAAAAGAAAAAGAAAAAATATATATATATATATATATGCATATATATATGCATATTTATATATATATATATATATATATATATATATATATATATATATATATATATATATATATATATATATATATATATATATATATATATATATATATATATATATATATATATATATACGTAGTGAGTATTCTAAGGTTTGTTGAATGTGTTTGACGATAGAGTGCCAGATATAGGGTGTTTTGGTCGAGGTGGTGTACAAAATGAGGTGGTTAGGGAGAATGATTTGGTAAGCAGACAAGAGGTAGTTAAAGCTTTGCGGAAGATGAAAGCCGGCAAGGCAGCGGACTTGGATGGTATTGCAGTGGAATTTATAAAAATGGGGTTGACTGTATTATTGGCTGGTTGGTAAGGTTATTTAATGTATGCATGACTCATGGTGAGGTGCCTGACGATTGGCGGAATGCTTGCATAGTCCCATTGTACAAAGGCAAAGGGGATAAGATTGAGTGCTCAAATTACAGAGGTATAAGTTTGTTGAACAGTCCTGGGAAATTATATGGGAGGGTATAGACTGAGAGGGTGAAGGCATGTACAGAGCATCAGATTGGGGAAGGGCATTGTGGTTTCAGAAGTGGTAGAGGGTGTGTGGATCAGGTGTTTGCTTTTTGGAGAACGTATATGAGAAATACTTAGAAAAGCAAATGGATTTTTATAGAGCGTTTATGGATCTGGAGAAGGCATATGATAGAGATGATAGAGATGCTCTGTGGAAGGCATTAAGAATATATGTTGTGGGAGGCAAGTTGTTAGAAGCAGTGACAAGTTTTTATGAAGGATGTAAGGCATGTGTACGTGTAGGAAGGGAGGAAAGTGATTGACTCTCAGTGAATATAGGTTTGCGGCAGGGGTGTGTGATGTCTCCATTGATGTTTAATTTGTTTATGGATGGTGTTGTTAGGAACTTGAATGCAAGAGTTTTGGAAAAGAGGGGCAAGTATGCAATCTGTTGTGGATGAGAGAGCTTGCGAAGTGAGTCAGTTGTTGATCGTTGATGATACAGCACTGGTTGCTGACTCATGTGAGAAACTGTAGAAGCTGGTGACTGAGTTTGGTAAAGTGTGTGAAAGAAGAAAGCTAAGAGTAAATGTGAATAAGAGCAATATTATTAGGTACAGTAGTGTTGAGGGTCAAGTGAATTGGAAGGTAAGTTTGAATGGAGAAAAACTGGAGGAAGTGAAGTGTTTTAGGTATCTGGAAGTGGATTTAGCAGCGGATGGAACCATGGAAGCGGAAGTAAATCATAGGATGGGGGAGGGGGCGAAAGTTCTGGGAGCCTTGAAGAATGTGTGGAAGTCGAGAACATTATCTCGTAAAGCAAAAATGGGTATGTTGGAGGGAGTATTGGTTCGAACAATGTTATATGGTTGCGAGCCGTGGGCTATGGGTAGAGTAGTGCGGAGGTGGGTAGATGTCCTGGAAATGAAATGTTTGAGGACAATATGTGGTGTAAGGTGGTGTGATCGAGTAAGATGTGTGGTAATAAAAAGAGTGTGGTTGAGAGAGCAGAAGAGGGTGTTTTAAAGTGGTTTGGTCACATGGAGAGAATTAGTGAGGAAAGAATGAAAAAGAGGATATATGTGTCAGAGGTGGAGGGACCGAGGAGAAGTGGGACACTAAATTGTAGGTAGAAAGATGGAGTGAAAGAGATTTTGAGTGATCGGGGCCTGAACATACAGGAGGGTGAAAGGCGTGCAAGAAATAGAGTGAATTGAAACGATATGGTATACCGGGGTCGACGTGGTGTCAATGGATTGAACTAGGGCATGTGAAGCGTGTGGGGCTAACCATGGAAAGTTCTCTGGGGCCTGGATGTGGAAAGGCAGCTGTGGTTTCGATGCATTATTACATGACATTTAGAGACTGAGTGTGAACGAATGTGGCCTTTGTTTTTTCCTAGCGATGCCTCGCTCACTGGAGGGGAGAATGGGGTTGTTATTTCATGTGTGGCGGCGTGGGGATAGGAATAGATAAAGGCAGACAGTGTGAATTATGTACATGTATATATAAGTATATATCTGTGTGTGTATATATATGTATACGTTGAGATGTATAGGTATGTATATTTGCGTGTGTGGAAGGGTATGTATACACATGTTTATGTGGGTGGGGTGGGCCATTCTTTCGTCTGTTTCCTTGCGCTACCTTACTAACGCGGGAAACAGCGACAAAGCAAAACAAGTAAAATAGATAAATATATATATATATATATATATATATATATATATATATATATATATATATATATATATATATATATATATATATATTATTGATTTATTTATTTATTTTGCTTTGTCGCTGTGTCCCGAGTTAGCGAGGTAACGCAAGGAAACAGACGAAAGAATGGCCCAACCCGCCCACATCCATATGTATATACATACACGTCCAAACAGGCAAATATACATACGTATACATCTCAATGCACACATATATATACTCACACATATACACATATACACATGTACATAATTCATACTGTCTGCCTTTATTTGTTCCCATCGCCACCGCGCCAAACATGGAATAACAACCCCTTCCCCCCCTCATGTGTGCGAGGTAGCGCTAGGAAAAGACACCAAAGGCCCCATTAGTTCACACTCAGTCTCTAGCTGTCATGTAATAATGCACCGAAACCACAGCTCCCTTTCCATATCTAGGCCCCAAACACTTTCCATGGTTTACCCCAGACGCCTCACATGCCTTGGTTCAATCCATTGACAGCACGTCGACCCCGGTATACCACTTCGTTCCAATTCAATCTATTCCTTGCACGCCTTTCATCCTCCTGCATGTTCAGTCCCCGATCACTCAAGATCTTTTTCACTCCATCTTTCCACCTCCAATTTGGTCTCCCACTTCTCCTCGTTCCCTCCACCTCTGACATATATATCCTCTTGGTGAATCTTTACTCATTCATTCTCTCCATGTGACCAAACCATTTCAAAACACCCTCTTCTGCTCTCTCAACCACACTCTTCTTATTCCCACACATCTCTCTTACTCTTACATTACTTACTCCATCAAACCACCTCACACCACAAATTGTCCTCAAACATCTCATTTCCAGCACATCCACCCTCCTGCGAACAACTCTATCCATAGCCCACGCCTCGCAACCATACAACATTGTTCGAACCACTATGCATTCAAACATACCCATTTTTGCTTTCCGAGATAATGTTCTCGACTTCCAAACATTCTTCAAGGCTCCCAGGATTTTCGCCCCCTCCCCCACCCTATGAATCACTTCCGCTTCCATGGTTCCATCCGCTGCCAGATCCACTCCCAGATATCTAAAACACCTCACTTCCTCCAGGTTTTCTCCTTTCAAACTTACCTCCCAATTGACTTAACCCTCAACCCTACTGTACCTAATAACCTTGCTCTTTTTCACATTTACTCTTAACTTTCTTCTTTCACACACTTTACCAAACTCAGTCACCAGCTTCTGCAGTTTCTTACATGAATCAGCAACCAGCGCTGTATCATCAGCGAACAACAACTGACTCACTTCCCAAGCTCTTTCATCCACAACAGACTATACTTGCCCCTCTTTCGAAAACTCTTGCATTCACCTCCATAACAACCCCATCCATAAACAAATTGAAGAACCATGGAGACATCACACACCCCCGCCACAAACCTACGTTCACTGAGAACCAATCACTTTCCTCTGTTCCTACACGTACACCTCGATAAAAAGGTTTCACTGCTTCTAACAACTTGTCTCCTACACCATATATTCTTAAAACCTTCCACAGAGCATCTCTATCAACTCTATCATATGCCTTCTCCAGATCCATAAATGCTACATAAAAATCCATTTGTTTTTCTAAGTATTTCTCATATATATTCTTCAAAGCAAACACCTGATCCACACATCCTCTACCACTTCTGAAACCACACTGCTCTTCCCCAATCTGATGCTCTGTACATGCCTTCAACCTCTCAATCAATACCATCCCATATAATTTACTAGGAATACTCAACAAACTTATACCTCTGTAATTTGAGCACTCACTCTTATCCCCTTTGCCTTTGTACAATGGCACTATGCAAGCATTCCGCCAATCCTCAGGCACCTCACCACGAATCATACATACATTAAATAACCTTACCAACCAGTCAACAATACGGTTACCCCCTTTTTTTTATAAGTTCCATTGCAATACCATCCACACCTGCTGCCTTGCCGGCTTTCATCTTACGTATGGCTTTTACTACCTCTTCTCTATTTACCAAATCATTTTCCCTAACCCTCTGACTTTGCACACTCGACCAAAACACCCTATATCTGCCACTCTATCATCAAACACATTCAAAAACCTTCAAAATACTCACTCCATCTCCTTCTTACATCACCACTACTTGTTATCACCTCCCCATTAGCCCCCTTCACCGAAGTTCCCATTTGCTCCCTTGTCTTACGCACTTTATTTACCTCCTTCCAAAACATCTTTTTATTCTTCCTGAAATTTAATGATACTCTCTCACCCCAACTCTCATTTGCCCTCTTTTTCACCTCTTGCACCTTTCTCTTGACCTCCTGCCTCTTTCTTTTATACCTCTCCCACTAATTTCCATTTCCTCCCTGCAAAAATTGTCCAAATGCCTCTCTCTTCTCTTTCACTAATAATCTTATTCTTCATCCCACCACTCACTACCTTTTCTAATCAACCCACCTCCCACGCTTCTCATGCCACAAGCATCTTTTGCGCAAGCAATCACTGATTCCCTAAATACATCCCATTCCTCCCCTACTCCCCTTACCTCCTTTGCTCTCACCTTTTTCCATTCTGTACTCAGTCTCTCCTGGTGCTTCCTCACACAAGTCTCCTTCCCAAGCTCACTTACTCTCACCACTCTCTTCACCCCAACATTCTCTCTTCTTTTCTGAAAACCCCACAAATCTTCACCTTCGCCTCCACAAGATGATGATCAGACATCTCTCCAGTTGCACCTCTCAGCACATTAAGATCCAAAAGTCTCTCTTCCGTGCGTCTATCAATTAACACGTAATCCAATAACGCTCTCTGGCAATCTCTCCTACTTATATACGTATAAATATGTATATCTCGCTTTTTAAACAACGTATTCCCAATCACCAGTCTTTTTCAGCTCATGAATATACAAGCTCTTCACCATTTCCATTTACAACACTGAACGCCATATTCATACCAATTATTCCCTCAACTGCCACATTACTCAACTTTGCATTCAAATCACCCATCACTATAACCCGGTCTTGTGTATCAAAACCACTAACACACTCATTCAGCTGCTCCCAAAACACTTGCCTCTCATGATCTTTCTTCTTATGCCCAGGTGCATATGCACCAATAATCACCCATGTCTCTCAATCAACTTTCAGTTTTACCCATATCAATCTAGAAATTACTTTCTTACACTCTATCACATACTCCCACAAGTCCTGATTCAGGAGTAGTGCTACTCCTTCCCTTGCTCTTGTCCTCTCACTAACCCCTGACTTTACTCCCAAGACATTCCCAAACCACTCTTCCCCTTTACCCTTTAGCTTCGTTTCACTCAGAGCCAAAACATCCAGGTTCCTTTCCTTAAACATACTACCTATCTCTCCTTTTTTCTCATATTGGTTGCATCCACACACATTTAGACACCCCAATCTGAGCCTTCGAGGAGGATGAGTAGTCCTCGCGTGACTCCTTCTTCTGTTTCCCCTTTTAGAAAGTTAAAATACAAGGAGGGGAGGGTTTGTGGCCCCCGCTCCCGCCCCCTTTAGTCGCCTTCTACTACCCGCGAGGAATGGGTGGGAAGTATTCTTTCTCCCCTATCCCAAGGGATACGATATATATATATATATATATATATATATATATATATATATATATATATATATATATATACATATATATATATATATATATATTTTTTTTTTTTTATACTTTGTCGCTGTCTCCCGCGTTTGCGAGGTAGCGCAAGGAAACAGACGAAAGAAATGGCCCAACCCCCCCATACACATGTATATGCATACGTCCACACATGAAAATATA
This sequence comes from Panulirus ornatus, assembly GCF_036320965.1. Classification (NCBI taxonomy): domain Eukaryota; kingdom Metazoa; phylum Arthropoda; class Malacostraca; order Decapoda; family Palinuridae; genus Panulirus; species Panulirus ornatus. The sequence goes on from NC_092241.1 coordinate 10,450,221, forward strand.
CATACCTACACAGCTCTCCATGGTTTACCCCAGACGCTTCACATGCCTTGATTCAATCCACTGACAGCACGTCAGCCCCGGTATACCACATCGCTCCAATTCACTCTATTCCTTGCCCTCCTTTCACCCTCCTGCATGCTCAGGCCCCGATCACACAAAATCTTTTTCACTCCATCTTTCCACCTCCAATTTGGTCTCCCTCTTCTCCTTGTTCCCTCCACCTCCGACACATATATCCTCTTGGTCAATCTTTCCTCACTCATCCTCTCCATGTGCCCAAACCACTTCAAAACACCCTCTTCTGCTCTCTCAACCACGCTCTTTTTATTTCCACACATCTCTCTTACCCTTACGTTACTCACTCGATCAAACCACTTCACACCACACATTGTCCTCAAACATCTCATTTCCAGCACATCCATCCTCCTGCGCACAACTCTATCCATAGCCCACGCCTCGCAACCATACAACATTGTTGGAACCACTATTCCTTCAAACATACCCATTTTTGCTTTCCGAGATAATGTTCTCGACTTCCACACATTCTTCGAGGCCCCCAGAATTTTCGCCCCCTCCCCACCCTATGATCAACTTCCGCTTCCATGGCTCCATCCGCTGCCAGATCCACTCCCAGATATCTAAAACACTTCACTTCCTCCAGTTTTTCTCCATTCAAACTCACCTCCCAATTTACTTGACCCTCAACCCTACTGTACCTAATAACCTTGCTCTTATTCACATTTACTCTTAACTTTCTTCTTCCACACACTTTACCAAACTCAGTCACCAGCTTCTGCAGTTTCTCACATGAATCAGCCACCAGCGCTGTGTCATCAGCGAACAACAACTGACTCACTTCCCAAGCTCTCTCATCCCCAACAGACTTCATACTTGCCCCTCTTTCCAAAACTCTTGCATTTACCTCCCTAACAACCCCATCCATAAACAAATTAAACAACCATGGAGACATCACACACCCCTGCCGCAAACCTGCATTCACTGAGAACCAATCACTTTCCTCCTTTCCTACACGTACACATGCCTTACATCCTCGATAAAAACTTTTCACTGCTTCTAACAACTTTCCTCCCACACCATATATTCTTAATACCTTCCACAGAGCATCTCTATCAACTCTATCATATGCCTTCTCCAGATCCATAAATGCTACATACAAATCCATTTGCTTTTCTAAGTATTTCTCACATACATTCTTCAAAGCAAACACCTGATCCACACATCCTCTACCACTTCTGAAACCACACTGCTCTTCCCCAATCTGATGCTCTGTACATGCCTTCACCCTCTCAATCAATATATATATGATAGAGTTGATAGAGATGCTCTGTGGAAGGTATTAAGAATATATGGTGTGGGAGGAAAGTTGTTAGAAGCAGTGAAAAGTTTTTATCGAGGATGTAAGGCATGTGTACGTGTAGGAAGAGAGGAAAGTGATTGGTTCTCAGTGAATGTAGGTTTGCGGCAGGGGTGTGTGATGTCTCCATGGTTGTTTAATTTGTTTATGGATGGGGTTGTTAGGGACGTAAATGCAAGAGTTTTGGAAAGAGGGGCAAGTATGAAGTCCGTTGGAGATGAGAGAGCTTGGGAAGTGAGTCAGTTGTTGTTCGCTGATGATACAGCGCTGGTGGCTGATTCATGTGAGAAACTGCAGAAGCTAGTGACTGAGTTTGGTAAAGTGTGTGGAAGAAGAAAGTTAAGAGTAAATGTGAATAAGATCAAGGTTATTAGGTACAGTAGGGTTGAGGGTCAAGTCAATTGGGAGGTGAGTTTGAATGGAGAAAAACTGGAGGAAGTGAAGTGTTTTAGATATCTGGGAGTGGATCTGGCAGCGGATGGAACCATGGAAGCGGAAGTGGATCATAGGGTGGGGGAGGGGGCGAAAATTCTGGGGGCCTTGAAGAATGTGTGGAAGTCGAGAACATTATCTCGGAAAGCAAAAATGGGTATGTTTGAAGGAATAGTGGTTCCAACAATGTTGTATGGTTGCGAGGCGTGGGCTATGGATAGAGTTGTGCGCAGGAGGATGGATGTGCTGGAAATGAGATGTTTGAGGACAATGTGTGGTGTGAGGTGGTTTGATCGAGTGAGTAACGTAAGGGTAAGAGAGATGTGTGGAAATAAAAAGAGCGTGGTTGAGAGAGCAGAAGAGGGTGTTTTGAAGTGGTTTGGGCACATGGAGAGAATGATTGAGGAAAGATTGACCAAGAGGATATATGTGTCGGAGGTGGAGGGAACGAGGAGAAGAGGGAGACCAAATTGGAGGTGGAAAGATGGAGTGAAAAAGATTTTGTGTGATCGGGGCCTGAACATGCAGGAGGGTGAAAGGAGGGCAAGGAATAGAGTGAATTGGAGCGATGTGGTATACCGGGGTTGACGTGCTGTCAGTGGATTGAATCAAGGCATGTGAAGCGTCTGGGGTAAACCATGGAAAGCTGTGTAGGTATGTATATTTGCGTGTGTGGACGTATGTATATACATGTGTATGGGGGGGGGGGTTGGGCCATTTGTTTCCTCTGTTTCCTTGCGCTACCTCGCAAACGCGGGAGACAGCGACAAAGTATAAAAAAAAAAAATATATATATATATATATATATATATATATATATATATATATATATATATATATATATATATATATATATATATATTCGTATGAGTCCACGGGGAAATGAAACACGAGATGTTCCCAAGTGCACTTTCGTGTAATAATCACATCAGGGGAGATACAAGAAAGATAAGTATTTCAGTTGATATACAACGAACAGATTTTGACTCTATTTGGTAAACAGACAACGAAAGTATTATAAACTTTATGCGTATACAAGAATGGGATTGTTTACAAATTTTATCAACAATAAATCTATCCAATTTGTAAAGGCCTTCGCTTATATTAAGGTAATAATTCTTTATTCATTTGATAATAGAAGAGTCAGTTTTGTTTTTCGTGGAATGGGAGAGTTAAAAACTAAGATAGCAGTTCTCCAGTCAGTACAATGGTCATAGATTTTAACGTGATTAATCAATGTATTTGATTGTTTGCCTGTTCTTATTCTACATTTATGTTGCTTAAGTCTGACAGAAAGATACTTAACAGTCTGCCCAACATAACACTTACAAAGATTTTCTGGTGAGTTCCTGATTAAGATATTCTTTATGGTGTTATTATTGTTGAACGCAAAATTTACACTAACGGATTTAAGCAACATTGGAAGTAAAGTAAAATTATTATCAAGAGGGGGAACTAAAAGATTCTTGGTGTCAATGGGAGTGTTTCGGTTCAACTCTATAAAATGATTTCTTTACTAACTTAAGGGATTTATCAATGAAAGATCTAGGGTACTTTAACTTAGATCCAATAAAATATGTCTTCTTAAACTCATCACCAATACGTTGTGGACTGCAAATACGTAATGCCCTAAGGAACATAGATTGAAATGATGATAATATAACTTTGTAATGTTGAGATGAGTAATAATGCATTCTTGAGCATACATTGGTAGGTTTTCTGTATATGCTACACTTAAACTTGTTTCTCTGCCTATGAATCATGCAATCTAAAAATGGTGACATACCATTATTTTCATTTTCTATAGTAAATTTGATGGAAAGTACTAAATTGATACGTAAGAGGAGAAATGTTTGTAAATTTTCATTTGATGGCCAACCACAAAGAACATCATATACACACCTAAACTGAATTGCATTAGAAGGTAAGATATCCTTTGGTAATTTAGGAATTTACACTAGAAAATTAAAATAATGGTATGTTACCATCTTTAGATTGCATAATCCATAATCAAGGAAACTAGTTTGATTTTAACATATACAGTAAACAGAATAGCTTTTCAGATCAAGATACTCAAAGACTGAAAATTTGATATATTTATAACAAGTCATCTCGAATCTCTCTTTTCTAAGGTATATTGTATAAGTTTAAGTCATGTAACCTGCTTTGAAAATATATATCAATCAGTCAGGGAATCATCTTGGTTGCTCACTGATGCGCTCTCTCCATTTTACTTATGTTACTATCTAATGATGGTGACCAAAACTAAACACACTATTCAAGGTAGTGATGAACCAGTGAACTGTAAAGAATGATAATTAGCTAATTATGGCATAGTTTCGTATGTCTTGCCTACGAATGGTAGAGTTTTGTTTGCTCTTTTTATTGCTTTTGCAAACTGCTTTCTTAACGTCGGTATCCCCTTCACCGTCTAGTAGCCAGGCCGACTGTTAAAATCGTCTGTGGCAAGACCGATACTTTGGGTAGGCCAAAGCAACTAGGTTTTCGTGTCCCATTCGTTTGTGAAACTTTAACCCGAGCCACTTCGACGAACGTTTGTAAGGTACCAACAATGAACATCTAGTCACACTGAATTTCAATACAGCTTTCAACCTTTGTGGAAATGATTGTTTTCAACGAAAAAGTTCATTATTACTCTTCTTTCCTCCTTTTTATCATATAAGTACTCTAGCGCATCACTTATTCTGCAGTGGAGAGCATGATATCGACTCATATGAAATGATCAAGAAACATTACCCCCCCTCGCTTATATTTTGCTTAGTGTGACGAGTGAGATGAGAATCTGCCTCTTGGATGATTGCACCTTGGCATACACTGCAGAGCTTTTGTCTGCCGACCACGTTCTTGTGGAAGTACTTGAGGAACTGTGAGTATCTCTTCCTTAACACTTCGAGATGCAACACTATCCCTCTTACTCTAGACAATAGCAAGAGCGTATTTTCAATATTGATCAAGAGCTTCAAAAATGAATCGTGAAGACATTGTCTAGTTTTATATACTCGTTCCAAGGTCATCAAAGTCAATTAGGACATGAGTGAGACTCACAAAGTAAGACGAATACCAAAAATGGCTTGATTGATTGATTGACTTTATTCAGGGACCCCAGTACATTATGATAGGTATACACGTGCAATACACCACAATAAGGTACATAGTAGCTTCCACTAGGATAACCTACTAAAGTTTTACAAA